>NW_028187356.1:0-122000 GCF_964204655.1 Triturus cristatus
CCTATAAATATAGTGCAACAATAAATAGATAAAAATTCAATAAATACAGTACCCCCAATAAATAATTAACAGTATACAGCAACACTCCTGTAATCAGATGACACTTCACTTCTGAAGGGCTGATTTGGCCCAGGCACAGCTTGTAGGGTTGTGGTAGGCTTGGGGGGGGCTACTCCCTGACTGAGGCAAAGGCTGAGGCCTAAACTGAGGTAGATCAAAGGGGGGAATTCCAATGCCCTGGCTTTCCTTCTCCACACAACCTCTCTAGGTTAGTCCCAGTTCACCCCAGGCACAGTCAGGTGGGTTTCAGCACCTCCCTAGCCCCTTAGAGCAGTCTCTCAGGTCTCCACAGGGCCTTAGGCGCCCTCTACTCCACTTACTGCCCTTTTTCTGATGTTCCGACGCCGCTGGAGTCGTGTCGACGCCGTGAAGCGGTTCCGGTTCGGTCTCGGCGGCCTCGGCACAATGTCAGTTCTTTGACGACGCCGGTAGGCGGTTCCGGTCCGATGTCGGTGGCCTCGGTTCGATCTCGACCTCCGATTCGACGGCGTCGGGCAGTCTCTTCACGATGTCGACTTCGGGCGGCTCCGGTCCGATGGCGCTCTCGGCTCCGATGACGTCGGCCGGCCTGGCCTCGATGTCGACTTCCGGCGACTCCGGGGTGCGATCCTCACCCCCGACCTCCGGTGCTCCTCCTCACAGGCTCCGGGCGACTCCGGAGTGCGATCCTCACTCCCGACCTCCGGTGCTCCTCTACCTCGGTCTCCGACGACTCCGGAGGGCGGACTTCACTCCTCCGATGACGCCGCTCGCTCGACCTCGGTTCACTCCCTCCTCGACCTCTGGTATTCCTCACGACCTCCGTCGGCGCCCTCTCACGACCTCAGGCGGCTCCGGGTACGACGTCTGCTACTTCAGTCAGCGCCGCTTCTCCACCTCGGGCTCCAGGTCTTCAGGCTACTCGACGCCGGACTCCAGGGAAACCAGTTCTCAGGTCAGAATCTTGCTGTTTTCTTGGTTCTAAGGCCTGTTCCTGCTGTCCAGGTCCTTAGGATAAGTTTCTTCTGTCTTCTTCCCACACAGGGCTATAGGCTGGGATCCATCAGTAGGGACAAGTATCAAGGGTGGGTTTATGGACCCCACTCCAGGCACAAGTTTCCACCCCTGCTGCTTCACTCCTTCCTCCTTCACTGTTGTGCTCCTCTCTCTTCACCAGTCAGGTGCCAACTGCCAGCTCCAACTGCCAACTCTCTCTCTTAACCTCCCAACATTCTAAACGGTTTCCAACTGTCACAGAGTTCTGGAATCTCCTGGAATGTTCTGGAAGGTGCTGGTAGGTTCCAGTGGATGCTGGTGATGTCACAGGTGGCCACCATCTTGTGCTCCAGGCCCTCAGACAGAAGTTTCAGGGGTAGCTAAAATGGCTCCCTGAATCTGCAGCAACACTAAAAAGTCTGGTGGTTCCCAAAAAGGAAAAATTCAAACAGGGGTTGAGGCAAAAGTGGGACAAAATAAATAATGATGAGGAGGGACCACCCAAAGGGCTGACAGGTCTAACACAGTGGCATGGAGAGCACGGGACTCACGTCTGAGTATACCCGTCCCACTCGGGGTGACAAATGCAAACACAACAGTTGATGGACAGAATGCAGAACAATGTCATACATGCGCCCCAGTACAGAGATCTGGGCCTAAATCCATCGTTTTTTTGCTCACCATGCCATTCCAGTTTGAACCCAGCCATATGCAAATCAGTCTTGACCCTGTGCCTCATGGGAAAAGTCCAGCCTGAACTGCCAAGCCAGGTCCTCCCTGGACTGGAACCAAGCATCCTAGGACCGGTTTCGGGGTTTTACACCTCTTCAGCCAGGATAGCCTGATTCCAGCGGCATGGAGATCACGGGACTCACGTCTGAGCATACACGTCCCACTCGGGGTGACAAATGCAAAAACAACAGTTGATGGACAGAATGCAGAACAATTTCATACATTCACCCCATTAAAGAGATTTGGGCCTAAATCCATCGTTTTTTTGCTCACCATGCCATTCCAGTTTGAACGCAGCCATATGCAAATCAGTCTTGACCATGTGCCTCATGGGAACAGTCCAGCCCGAACTGCCAAGCCAGGTCCTCCCTGGACTTGAACCAAGCATCCTAAGATCGGTTTCGGGGTTTCACCCCTCTTGAGCCAGGATAGCCTCATTCCAGTGGCATGGAGAGCACGGGACTCACGTCTGAGCATACCCGTCCCTCTCGGGGTGACAAATGCAAAAACAACAGTTGATGGACAGAATGCAGAACAATGTCATACATTCACCCCAGTACAGAGATCTGGGCCTAAATCCATCGTTTTTTTGCTCACCATGCCATTCCAGTTTGAACGCAGCCATATGCAAATCAGTCTTGACCCTGTGCCTCATGGGAACAGTCCAGCCCGAACTGCCAAGCCAGGTCCTCCCTGGACTTGAACCAAGCATCCTAAGACCAGTTTCGGGGTTTCACCCCTCTTCAGCCAGGATCGCCTGATTCCAGTGGCATGGAGGGCACGGGACTCACGTCTGAGCATACCCGTCCCACTCGTGGTGACAAATGCAAAAACAAAAGTTGATGGACAGAATGCAGAACAATGTCAAACATTCACCCCAGCACAGAGATCTGGGCCTAAATCCATCGTTTTTTTGCTCACCATGCCATTCAAGTTTGAACCCAGCCATATGCAAATCAGTCTTGACCCTGTGCCTCATGGGAACAGTCCAGCCCGAACTGCCAAGCCAGGTCCTCCCTGGACTGGAACCAAGCATCCTAGGACCGGTTTCGGGGTTTCACCCCTCTTCAGCCAGGATAGCCTGATTCCCGTGGCATGGAAAGCACGGGACTCACTTCTGAGCATACCCGTCCCACTCGGGGTGACAAATGCAAAAACAACAGTTGATGGACAGAATACAGAACAATGTCATACATTCACCCCAGTACAGAGATCTGGGCCTAAATCCATCGTTTTTTGCTCACCATGCCATTCCAGTTTGAACCCAGCCATATGCAAATATGTCTTGACCCTGTGCCTCATTGGAACAGTCCAGCCCAAACTGCCAAGCCAGGTCCTCCCTGGACTGGAACCAAGCATCCTAGGACTGGTTTCGTGGTTTCACCCCTCTTCACCCAGGATAGCCTGATTCCAGTGGCATGGAGAGCACGGGACTCACGTCTGAGCATTCCCGTCCCACTCGGGGTGACAAAATGCAAAAACAACAGTTGATGGACAGAATGTAGAACAATGTCATACATTCACCCCAGTACAGAGATCTGGGCCTAAATTCATCGGTTTTTTGCTCAAGATGCCATTCCAGTTTGAACCCAGCCATATGCAAATCTGTCTTGACCCTGTGCCTCATGGGAACAGTCCAGCCCGAACTGCCAAGCCATGTCCTCCCTGGACTGGAAAGAAGCATCCTAGGACCGGTTTTGGGGTTTCACCCCTCTTCGGCCAGGATAGCCTGATTCCAGTGGCATGGAGAGCACGGGACTCACGTATTAGCATACCCGTGCCACTCAGGGTGACAAATGCAAAAACAACAGTTGATGGACAGAATGCAGAACAATGTCATACATTCACCCCAGTACAGAGATCTGGGCCTAAATCCATCGTTTGTTTGCTAACCATGCCATTCCAGTTTGAACCCAGCCATATGCAAATCAGTCTTGACCCTCTGTCCTCATGTGAACAGTCCAGCCCGACCTGCCAAGCCAGGTCCTCCCTGGACTGGAACCAAGCGTCCTAGGACCGTTTCGGGGTTTCACTCCTCTTCAGCCAGGATAGCCTGATTCCAGTAGCATGGAGAGCACGGGACTCACGTCTGAGCATACCCGTCCCACTCGTGGTGACAAATGCAAAAACAACAGTTGATGGACAGAATGCAGAACAATGTCAAACATTCACCCCAGTACAGAGATCTGGGCCTAAATCCTTCGTTTTTTTGCTCATCATGCCATTCCAGTTTGAACCCAGCCATATGCAAATCAGTCTAGACCCTGTGCCTCGTGGGAACAGTCCAGCCTGAACTGCCGAGCCAGGACCTCCCTGGACTGGAACCAAGCATCCTAGGACCGGTTTCGGGTTTCACCCCTCTTCAGCCAGGATAGCCCGATTCCAGTGGCATGGAGAGCACGGGACTCACGTCTGAGCATACCCGTCCCACTCGGGGTGACAAATGCAAAAACAACAGTTGATGGACTGAATGCAAAACAATGTCATACATTCACCCCAGCACATAGATCTGGGCCTAAATCCATCGTTTATTTGCTCACCATGCCATTCCAGTTTGAACCCAGCCATATGCAAATCAGTCTTGACCCTGTGCCTCATTGGAACAGTCCAGCCCGAACTGCCAAGCCAGGTCCTCCCTGGACTGGAACCAAGCATCCTAGGATCGGTTTCGGGGTTTCACCACTCTTCAGCCAGGATAGCCTGATTCCAGTGGCATGGAGAGCACGGGACTCACGTCTGAGCATACCCGTCCCACTCGGGGTGACAAAATGGAAAAACAACAGTTGATGAACAGAATGCAGAACAATGTCATACATTCACCCCAGTATAGAAATCTGGGCCTAAATCCATCGTTTTTTTGCTCACCATGCCATTCCAGTTTGAACCCAGCCATATGCAAATCAGTCTTGACCCTGTACCTCATGGGACCAGTCCAGCCTGACCTGCCAAGCCAGGTCCTCCCTGGACTGGAACCAAGCATCCTAGGACCATTTCGGGGTTTCACCCCTCTTCAGCCAGGATAGCCTGATTCCAGTGGCATGGATAGCACGGGACTCACGTCTGAGCATACCCGTCCCACTCGTGGTGACAAATGCAAAAACAACAGTTGATGGACAGAATGCAGAACAATGTCATGCATTCGCCCCAGTACAGAGATCTGGGCCTAAATCCATCGTTTTTTTGCTCACCATGCCATTCCAGTTTGAACCCAGCCATATGCAAATCAGTCTTGACCCTGAGCCTCATGGGAACAGTCCAGCCCGAACTGCCAAGCCAGGTCCTCCCTGGACTGGAACCAAGCACCCTAGCACCGGTTTCGTGGTTTTACCCCTCTTCAGCCAGGATAGCCTGATTCCAGCGGCAAGGAGAGCACGGGACTCACGTCTGAGCATACCCGTCCCACTCGGGGTGAAAAATGCAAAAACAACAGTTGATGGACAGAATGCAGAACAATGTCATACATTCACCCCAGTACAGAGATCTGGGCCTAAATCCATAGCTATTTTGCTCACCATGCCATTCCAGTTTGAACGCAGTCATATGCAAATCAGTCTTGACCCTGTGACTCATGGGAACAGTCCAGCCCGAACTGCCAAGCCAGGTCTTCCCTGGACTGGACCCAAGCATCCTAGGACCGGTTTAGGCGTTTCAACCCTCTTCAGCCAGGATAGCCTGATTCCAGTGGCATGGATTGCACGGGACTCACGTCTGAGCATACCCGTCCCACTCGGGGTGACAAATGCAAAAACAACAGTTGATGGACTGAATGCAGAACAATGTCATACATTCACACCAGTACAGAGATCTGGGCCTAAATCCATTGTTTTTTTGCTCACCACGCCATTCCACTTTGAACCCAGCCATATGCAGATCAGTCTTAACCCTGTGCCTCATGGGAACAGTCTAACCCGAACTGCCAAGCCAGGTCCTCCCTGGACTGGAACCAAGCATCCTAGGATCGGTTTCGGCCTTTCACCCCTCTTCAGCCAGGATAGCCTGATTCCAGTGGCATGGAGAGCACGGGACTCACGTCTGAGCATACCCATCCCACTCGGGGTGACAAAATGGAAAAACAACAGTTGATGGACAGAATGCAGAACAATGTCATACATTCTCCCCAGTACAGAGATCTGGGCCTAAATCCATTGTTTTTTTGCTAACCATGCCATTCCAGTTTGAACCCAGCCATATGCAAATCAGTCTTGACCCTGTGCCTCATGGGTACAGTCCAGCCCGACCCGCCAAGTCCTCCCTGGACTGGAACCAAGCATCCTAGCACCGTTTCGGGGTTTCACCCCTCTTCAGCCAGGATAGCCTGATTCCAGTGGCATGGAGAGCACGGGACTCACGTCTGAGTATACCCGTCCCACTCGGGGTGACAAATGCAAAAACAACAGTTGATGGACAGAATGCAGAACAATGTCATACATTCGCCCCAGTACAGAGATCTGGGCCTAAATCCATCATTTTTTTGCTCACCATGCCATTCCAGTTTGAACCCAGCCATGTGCAAATCAGTCTTGACCCTGTGCCTCATGGGAAAAGTCCAGCCTGAACTGCCAAGCCAGGTCCTCCCTGGACTGGCACCAAGCATCCTAGGACCGGTTTCGGGGTTTTACACCTCTTCAGCCAGGATAGCCTGATTCCAGCGGCATGGAGATCACGGGACTCACGTCTGAGCATACACGTCCCACTCGGGGTGACAAATGCAAAAACAACAGTTGATGGACAGAATGCAGAACAATGTCATACATTCACCCCATTAAAGAGATTTGGGCCTAAATCCATCGTTTTTTTGCTCACCATGCCATTCCAGTTTGAACGCAGCCATATGCAAATCAGTCTTGACCCTGTGCCTCATGGGAACAGTCCAGCACGAACTGCCAAGCCAGGTCCTCCCTGGACTTGAACCAAGCATCCTAAGATCGGTTTCGGGGTTTCACCCCTCTTGAGCCAGGATAGCCTCATTCCAGTGGCATGGAGAGCACGGGACTCACGTCTGAGCATACCCGTCCCACTCGGGGTGACAAATGCAAAAACAACAGTTGATGGACAGAATGCAGAACAATGTCATACATTCACCCCAGTACAGAGATCTGGGCCTAAATCCATCGTTATTTTGCTCACCATGCCATTCCAGTTTGAACCCAGCCATATGCAAATCAGTCTTGACCCTGTGCCTCATAGGAACAGTCCAGCCCGAACTGCCAAGCCAGGTCCTCCCTGAACTGGAACCAAGCATCCTAGGACCAGTTTCGGGGTTTCACCCCTCTTCAGCCAGGATCGCCTGATTCCAGTGGCATGGAGGGCACGGGACTCACGTCTGAGCATACCCGTCCCACTCGTGGTGACAAATGCAAAAACAACAGTTGATGGACAGAATGCAGAACAATGTCAAACATTCACCCCAGTACAGAGATCTGGGCCTAAATCCATCGTTTTTTTGCTTACCATGCCATTTCAGTTTGAACCCAGCCATGTGCAAATCAGTCTTGACCCTGTGCCTCATGGGAACAGTCCAGTCTGAACTGCCAAGCCAGGTCCTTCCTGGACTGGAACCAAGCATCCTAGGACCGGTTTCGGGTTTCACCCCTCTTCAGCCAGGATAGCCTGATTCCAGTGGCATGGAGAGCATGGGACTCACGTCTGAGCATACCCGTCCCACTCGGGGTGACAAATGCAAAATCAACAGTTGATGGACTGAATGCAAAACAATGTCATACATTCACCCCAGCACAGAGATCTGGGCCTAAATCCATCGTTTTTTTGATCACCATGCCATTCCAGTTTGAACCCAGCCATATGCAAATCAGTCTTGACCCTGTGCCTCATTGGAACAGTCCAGCCCGAACTGCCAAGCCAGGTCCTCCCTGCACTGGAACCAAGCATCCTAGCACCGTTTCGGGGTTTCACCCCTCTTCAGACAGGATAGCCTGATTCCAGTGGCATGGAGAGCACGGGACTCACGTCTGAGTATACCCGTCCCACTCGGGGTGACAAATGCAAAAACAACAGTTGATGGACAGAATGCAGAACAATGTCATACATTCGCCCCAGTACAGAGATCTGGGCCTAAATCCATTGTTTTTTTGCTCACCATGCCATTCCAGTTTGAACCCAGCCATATGCAAATCAGTCTTGACCCTGTGCCTCATTGAACAGTCCAGCCCGAATTGCCAAGCCAGGTCCTCCTTGGACTGGAACCAGGCATCCTAGGATCGGTTTCGGGGTTTCACCCCTCTTCAGCCAGGATAGCCTGATTCCAGGGGCATGGAGTGCACGGGACTCACGTCTGAGCATACCCGTCCCACTCGGGGTGACAAAATGGAAAAACAACAGTTGATGAACAGAATGCAGAACAATGTCATACATTCACCCCAGTACAGAAATCTGTGCCTAAATCCATCGTTTTTTTGCTCACCATGCCATTCCAGTTTGAACCCAGCCATATGCAAATCAGTCTTGACCCTGTGCCTCATGGGACCAGTCCAGCCCGACCTGCCAAGCCAGGTCCTCCCAAGACTGGAACCAAGCATCCTAGGACCGTTTCGGGGTTTCACCCCTCTTCAGCCAGGATAGCCTGATTTCAGTGGCATGGAGAGCACGGGACTCACGCCTGAGCATAGCCGTCCCACTCGTGGTGACAAATGCAAAAACAACAGTTGATGGACAGAATGCAGAACAATGTCATACATTCGCCCCAGTACAGAGATCTGGCCATAAATCCATCGTTTTTTTGCTCACCATGCCATTCCAGTTTGAACCCAGCCATATGCAAATCAGTCTTGACCCTGTGCCTCATGGGAACAGTCCAGCCCGAACTGCCAAGCCAGGTCCTCCCTGGACTTGAACCAAGCATCCTAAGACCGGTTTCAGGATTTCACCCCTCTTGAGCCAGCATAGCCTGATTCCAGTGGCATGGAGAGCACGGGACTCATGTCTGAGCATACCCGTCCCACTCGGGGTGACAAATGCAAAAACAACAGTTGATGGACAGAATGCAGAACAATGTCATACATTCACCCCAGTACAGAGATCTGGGCCTAAATCCATTGTTATTTTGCTCACCATGCCATTCCAGTTTGAACCCAGCCATTTGCAAATCAGTCTTTACCCTGTGCCTCATGGGAACAGTCCAGCCCGACCTGCCAAGCCAGGTCCTCCCTGGACTGGAACCAAGCATCCTAGGACCGGTTTCGGGGTTTCACCCCTCTACAGCCAGGATAGCCTGATTCCAGTGGCATGGAAAGCACGGGACTCACGTCTGAGCATACCCGTCCCACTCGGGGTGACAAATGCAAAAACAACAGTTGATGGACTGAATGCAGAACAATGTCATACATTCACACCAGTACAGATATCTGGGCCTAAATCCATCGTTTTTTTGCTCACCATGCCATTCCAGTTTGAACCCAGCCATATGCAGATCAGTCTTAACCCTGTGCCTCATGGGAACAGTCTAACCCAAACTGCCAAGCCAGGTCCTCCCTGGACTGGAACTAAGCATCCTAGGATCGGTTTCGGCGTTTCACCCCTCTTCAGCCAGGATAGCCTGATTCCAGTGGCATGGATTGCACGGGACTCACGTCTGAGCATACCCGTCCCACTCGGGGTGACAAATGCAAAAACAACAGTTGATGGACTGAATGCAGAACAATGTCATACATTCACACCAGTACAGAGATCTGGGCCTAAATCCATCGTTTTTTTGCTCACCATGCCATTCCAGTTTGAACCCAGCCATATGCAGATCAGTCTTATCCCTGTGCCTCATGGGAACAGTCTAACCCGAACTGCCAAGCCAGGTCCTCCCTGGACTGGAACCAAGCATCCTAGGATCGGTTTCGGCGTTTCACCCCTCTTCAGCCAGGATAGCCTGATTCCAGTGGCATGGAGAGCACGGGACTCACGTCTGAGCATACCCGTCCCACTCGGGGTGACAAAATGGAAAAAAAACAGTTGATGGACAGAATGCAGAACAATGTCATACATTCTCCCCAGTACAGAGATCTGGGCCTAAATCCATTGTTTTTTTGCTAACCATGCCATTCCAGTTTGAACCCAGCCATATGCAAATCAGTCTTGACCCTATGCCTCATGGGTACAGTCCAGCCCGACCCGCCAAGTCCTCCCTGGACGGGAACCAAGCATCCTAGCACCGTTTCGGGGTTTCACCCCTCTTCAGCCAGGATAGCCTGATTCCAGTGGCATGGAGAGCACGGGACTCACGTCTGAGTATACCCGTCCCACTCAGGGTGACAAATGCAAAAACAACAGTTGATGGACAGAATGCAGAACAATGTCATACATTCGCCCCAGTACAGAGATCTGGGCCTAAATCCATCGTTTTTTTGCTCACCATGCCATTCCAGTTTGAACCCAGCCATATGCAAATCAGTCTTGACCCTGTGCCTCATGGGAACAGTCCAGCCTGAACTGCCAAGCCAGGTCCTTCCTGGACTGGAACCAAGCATCCTAGGACCGGTTTCGGGTTTCACCCCTCTTCAGCCAGGATAGCCTGATTCCAGTGGCATGGAGAGCACGGGACTCACGTCTGAGCATACCCGTCCCACTCGGGCTGACAAATGCAAAAACAACAGTTGATGGACTGAATGCAAAACAATGTCATACATTCACCCCAGCACAGAGATCTGGGCCTAAATCCATCGTTTTTTTGCTCACCATGCCATTCCAGTTTGAACCCAGCCATATGCAAATCAGTCTTGACCCTCTGCCTCATGGGAACAGTCCAGCCCGAACTGCCAAGCCAGGTCCTCCCTGGACTGGAACCAAGCATCCTAGGACCGGTTTCGGGGTTTCA
The DNA here is from genome assembly GCF_964204655.1 of Triturus cristatus. Lineage (NCBI taxonomy): Eukaryota > Metazoa > Chordata > Amphibia > Caudata > Salamandridae > Triturus > Triturus cristatus. The sequence goes on from NW_028187356.1 coordinate 10,589, forward strand.
CCCCTCTTCAGCCAGGATAGCCTGATTCCAGTGGCATGGAAAGCACGGGACTCACGTCTGAGCATACCCGTCCCTCTCGGGGTGACAAATGCAAAAACAACAGTTGATGGACAGAATACAGAACAATGTCATGCATTCACCCCAGTACAGAGATCTGGGCCTAAATACATCGTTTTTTTGCTCACCATGCCATTCCAGTTTGAACCCAGCCATTTGCAAATCTTTCTTGACCCTGTGCCTCATGGTAACAGTCCAGCCCAAACTGCCAAGCCAGGTCCTCCCTGGACTGGAACCAAGCATCCTAGGACCGGTTTCAGGGTTTCAACCCTCTTCAGCCAGGATAGCCTGATTCCAGTGGCATGGAGAGCACGGGACTCACGTCTGAGCATACCCGTCCCACTCGGGGTGACAAATGCAAAAACAACAGTTGATGGACTGAATGCAGAACAATGTCATACATTCACCCCAGTACAGAGATCTGGGCCTAAGTCCATCGTCTTTTTGCTCACCATGCCATTCCAGTTTGAACCCAGCCATATGCAAATCAGTCTTGACCCTGTGCCTCATTGAACAGTCCAGCCCGAACTGCCAAGCCAGGTCCTCCTTGGACTGGAACCAAGCATCCTAGGATCGGTTTCGGGGTTTCACCCCTCTTCAGCCAGGATAGCCTGATTCCAGTGGCATGGAGAGCACGGGAAACACGTCTGAGCATACCCGTCCCACTCGGGGTGACAAAATGGAAAAACAACAGTTGATGAACAGAATGCAGAACAATGTCATACATTCACCCCAGTACAGAAATCTGGGCCTAAATCCATCATTTTTTGCTCACCATGCCATTCCAGTTTGAACCCAGCCATATGCAAATCAGTCTTGACCCTGTGCCTCATGGGACCAGTCCAGCCCGACCTGCCAAGCAAGGTCCTCCCAAGACTGGAACCAAGCATCCTAGGACCGTTTCGGGGTTTTACCCCTCTTCAGCCAGGATAGCCTGATTTCAGTGGCATGGAGAGCACGGGACTCACCTCTGAGCATAGCCGTCCCACTCGTGGTGACAAATGCAAAAACAACAGTTGATGGACTGAATGCAGAAAAATGTCATACATTCACCCCAGTACAGAGATCTGGGCCTAAATCCATCGTTTTTTTGCTCACCATGCCATTCCAGTTAGAACCAAGCCATATGCAGATCAGTCTTAACCCTGTGCCTCATGGGAACAGTCTAGCCCGAACTGCCAAGCCAGGTCCTCCCTGGACTGGAACCAAGCATCCTAGGATCGGTTTCAGCGGTTCAACCCTCTTCAGCCAGGATAGCCTGATTCCAGTGGCATGGAGAGCACGGGACTCACGTCTGAGCATACCCGTCCCACTCGGGGTGACAAAATGGAAAAACAACAGTTGATGGACAGAATGCAGAACAATGTCATACATTCACCCCAGTACAGAGATCTGGGCCTAAATCCATTGTTTTTTGCTAACCATGCCATTCCAGTTTGAACCCAGCCATATGTAAATCAGTCTTGACCCTGTGCCTCATGGGTACAGTCCAGCCCGACCTGCCAAGCCAAGTCCTCCCTGGACTGGAACCAAGCATCCTAGGACCGTTTCGGGGTTTCACCCCTCTTCAGCCAGGATAGCCTGATTCCAGTGGCATGGAGAGCACGGGACTCACGTCTGAGCATAGCCGTCCCACTCGGGGTGACAAATGCAAAAACAACAGTTGATGGACAGAATACAGAACAATGTCATACATTCACCCCAGTACAGAGATCTGGGCCTAAATCCATCGTTTTTTTTGTTCACCATGCCATTCCAGTTTGAACCCAGCCATATGCAAATCTGTCTTGACCCAGTGCCTCATGGTAACAGTCCAGCCCAAACTGCCAAGCCAGGTCCTCCTTGGACTGGAACCAAGCATCCTAGGACCGGTTTCAGGGTTTCAACCCTCTTCAGCCAGGATAGCCTGATTCTAGTGGCATGGAGAGCACGGGACTCACGTCTGAGCATACCCGTCCCACTCGGGGTGACAAATGCAAAAACAACAGTTCATGGACTGAATGCAGAACAATGTCATACATTCACCCCAGTACAGAGATCTGGGCCTAAATCCATCGTTTTTTTGCTCACCATGCCATTCCAGTTTGAACCCAGCCATATGCAAATCAGTCTTGACCCTGTGCCTCATTGAACAGTCCAGCCCGAACTGCCAAGCCAGGTCCTCCTTGGACTGGAACCAAGCATCCTAGGATCGGTTTCGGGGTTTCACCCCTCTTCAGCCAGGAGAGCCTGATTCCAGTGGCATGGAGAGCACGGGACTCACGTCTGAGCATACCCGTCCCACTCGGGGTGACAAAATGGAAAAACAACAGTTGATGAACAGAATGCAGAACAATGTCATACATTCACCCCAGTACAGAAATCTGTGCCTAAATCCATTGTTTTTTTGCTCACCATGCCATTCCAGTTTGAACCCAGCCATATGCAAATCAGTCTTGACCCTGTGCCTCATGGGACCAGTCCAGCCCGACCTGCCAAGCCAGGTCCTCCCAAGACTGGAACCAAGCATCCTAGGACCGTTTCGGGGTTTCACCCCTCTTCAGCCAGGATAGCCTGATTTCAGTTGCATGGAGAGCACGGGACTCACGTCTGAGCATAGCCATCCCACTCGTGGTGACAAATGCAAAAACAACAGTTGATGGACAGAATGCAGAACAATGTCATACATTCGCCCCAGTACAGAGATCTGGGCCTAAATCCATCGTTTTTTTGCTCACCATACCATTCCAGTTTGAACCCAGCTATATGCAAATCAGTCTTGACCCTGTGCCTCATGGGAACAGTCCAGCCCGAACTGCCAAGCCAGGTCCTCCCTGGACTGGAACCAAGCATCCTAGGACCGGTTTCGGGGTTTTATACCTCTTCAGCCAGGATAGCCCGATTTCAGCGGCATGGAGATCACGGGACTCACGTCTGAGCATACCCGTCTCACTCGGGGTGACAAATGCAAAAACTACAGTTGATGGACAGAATGCAGAACAATGTCATACATTCACCCCATTAAAGAGATCTGGGCCTAAATCCATCGTTTTTTTGCTCACCATGCCATTACAGTTTGAACGCAGCCATATGCAAATCAGTCTTGACCCTGTGCCTCATGGGAACAGTCTAACCCGAACTGCCAAGCCAGGTCCTCCCTGGACTGGGACCACGCATCCTAGGATCGGTTTCGGCGTTTCACCCCTCTTCAGCCAGGATAGCCTGATTCCAGTGGCATGGATTGCATGGGACTCACGTCTGAGCATACCCGTCCCACTCGGGGTGACAAATGCAAAAACAACAGTTGATGGACTGAATGCAGAACAATGTCATACATTCACACCAGTACAGAGATCTGGGCCTAAATCCATCGTTTTTTTGCTCACCATGCCATTCCAGTTTGAACCCAGCCATATGCAGATCAGTCTTAACCCTGTGGCTCATGGGAACAGTCTAACCCGAACTGCCAAGCCAGGTCCTCCCTGGACTGGAACCAAGCATCCTAGGATCGGTTTCGGCGTTTCACCCCTCTTCAGCCAGGATAGCCTGATTCCAGTGGCATGGAGAGCACAGGACTCACGTCTGAGCATACCCGTCCCACTCGGGGTGACAAATGCAAAAACAACAGTTGATGGACTGAATGCAGAACAATGTCATACATTCACCCCAGTACAGAAATCTGGGCCTAAATCCATCGTTTTTTTGCTCACCATGCCATTCCAGTTTGAACCCAGCCATATGCAAATCAGTCTTGACCCTGTGCCTCATTGAACAGTCCAGCCCGAACTGCCAAGCCAGGTCCTCCTTGGACTGGAACCAAGCATCCTAGAATCGGTTTCGGGGTTTCACCCATCTTCAGCCAGGATAGCCTGATTCCAGTGGCATGGAGAGCACGGGACTCACGTCTGAGCATACCCGTCCCACTCGGGGTGACAAAATGGAAAAACAACAGTTGATGAACAGAATGCAGAACAATGTCATACATTCACCCCAGTACAGAAATCTGGGCCTAAATCCATCATTTTTTGCTCACCATGCCATTCCAGTTTGAACCCAGCCATATGCAAATCAGTCTTGACCCTGTGCCTCATGGGACCAGTCCAGCCCGACCTGCCAAGCAAGGTCCTCCCAAGACTGGAACCAAGCATCCTAGGACCGTTTCGGGGTTTCACCCCTCTTCAGCCAGGATAGCCTGATTCCAGTGGCATGGATAGCACGGGACTCACGTCTGAGCATACCCGTCCCACTCGTGGTGACAAATGCAAAAACAACAGTTGATGGACTGAATGCAGAACAATGTCATACATTCACACCAGTACAGAGATCTGGGCCTAAATCCATTGTTTTTTTGCTCACCACGCCATTCCACTTTGAACCCAGCCATATGCAGATCAGTCTTAACCCTGTGCCTCATGGGAACAGTCTAACCCGAACTGCCAAGCCAGGTCCTCCCTGGACTGGAACCAAGCATCCTAGGATCGGTTTCGGCCTTTCACCCCTCTTCAGCCAGGATAGCCTGATTCCAGTGGCATGGAGAGCACGGGACTCACGTCTGAGCATACCCGTCCCACTCGGGGTGACAAAATGGAAAAACAACAGTTGATGGACAGAATGCAGAACAATGTCATACATTCTCCCCAGTACAGAGATATGGGCCTAAATCCATAGTTTTTTTGCTAACCATGCCATTCCAGTTTGAACCCAGCCATATGCAAATCAGTCTTGACCCTGTGCCTCATGGGTACAGTCCAGCCCGACCCGCCAAGTCCTCCCTGGACTGGAACCAAGCATCCTAGCACCGTTTCGGCGTTTCACCCCTCTTCAGCCAGGATAGCCTGATTCTAGTGGCATGGAGAGCACGGGACTCACGTCTGAGTATACCCGTCCCACTCGGGGTGACAAATGCAAAAACAACAGTTGATGGACAGAATGCAGAACAATGTCATACATTCGCCCCAGTACAGAGATCTGGGCCTAAATCCATCGTTTTTTTGCTCACCATGCCATTCCAGTTTGAACCCAGCCATGTGCAAATCAGTCTTGACCCTGTGCCTCATGGGAAAAGTCCAGCCTGAACTGCCAAGCCAGGTCCTCCCTGGACTGGAACCAAGCATCCTAGGACCGGTTTCGGGGTTTTACACCTCTTCAGCCAGGATAGCCTGATTCCAGCGGCATGGAGATCGCGGGACTCACGTCTGAGCATACACGTCCCACTCGGGGTGACAAATGCAAAAACAACAGTTGATGGACAGAATGCAGAACAATGTCATACATTCACCCCATTAAAGAGATTTGGGCCTAAATCCATCGTTTTTTTGCTCACCATGCCATTCCAGTTTGAACGCAGCCATATGCAAATCAGTCTTGACCCTGTGCCTCATGGGAACAGTCCAGCCCGAACTGCCAAGCCAGGTCCTCCCTGGACTTGAACCAAGCATCCTAAGATCGGTTTCGGGGTTTCACCCCTCTTGAGCCAGGATAGCCTCATTCCAGTGGCATGGAGAGCACGGGACTCACGTCTGAGCATACCCGTCCCACTCGGGGTGACAAATGCAAAAACAACAGTTGATGGACAGAATGCAGAACAATGTCATACATTCACCCCAGTACAGAGATCTGGGCCTAAATCCATCGTTATTTTGCTCATCATGCCATTCCAGTTTGAACCCAGCCATATGCAAATCAGTCTTGACCCTGTGCCTCATGGGAACAGTCCAGCCCGAACTGCCAAGCCAGGTCCTCCCTGAACTGGAACCAAGCATCCTAGGACCAGTTTCGGGGTTTCACCCCTCTTCAGCCAGGATCGCCTGATTCCAGTGGCATGGAGGGCACGGGACTCACGTCTGAGCATACCCGTCCCACTCGTGGTGACAAATGCAAAAACAACAGTTGATGGACAGAATGCAGAACAATGTCAAACATTCACCCCAGTACAGAGATCTGGGCCTAAATCCATCGTTTTTTTGCTTACCATGCCATTTCAGTTTGAACCCAGCCATGTGCAAATCAGTCTTGACCCTGTGCCTCATGGGAACAGTCCAGTCTGAACTGCCAAGCCAGGTCCTTCCTGGACTGGAACCAAGCATCCTAGGACCGGTTTCGGGTTTCACCCCTCTTCAGCCAGGATAGCCTGATTCCAGTGGCATGGAGAGCACGGGACTCACGTCTGAGCATACCCGTCCCACTCGGGGTGACAAATGCAAAAACAACAGTTGATGGACTGAATGCAAAACAATGTCATACATTCACCCCAGCACAGAGATCTGGGCCTAAATCCATCGTTTTTTTGCTCACCATGCCATTCCAGTTTGAACCCAGCCATATGCAAATCAGTCTTGACCCTGTGCCTCATTGGAACAGTCCAGCCCGAGCTGCCAAGCCAGGTCCTCCCTGCACTGGAACCAAGCATCCTAAGACCGGTTTCGGGGTTTCACCCCTCTTCAGCCAGGATAGCCTGATTCCAGTGGCATGGAAAGCACGGGACTCACGTCTGAGCATACCCGTCCCACTCGGGGTGACAAATGCAAAAACAACAGTTGATGGACAGAATACAGAACAATGTCATACATTCACCCCAGTACAGAGATCTGGGCCTAAATCCATAGTTTTTTTGCTCACCATGTCATTCCAGTTTGAACCCAGCCATATGCAAATCTGTCTTGACCCTGTGCCTCATGGTAACAGTCCAGCCCAAACTGCCAAGCCAGGTCCTCCCTGGACTGGAACCAAGCATCCTAGCACCGTTTCGGGGTTTCACCCCTCTTCAGCCAGGATAGCCTGATTCCAGTGGCATGGAGAGCACGGGACTCACGTCTGAGCATACCCGTACCACTCGGGGTGACAAATGCAAAAACAACAGTTGATGGACAGAATGCAGAACAATGTCATACATTCGCCCCAGTACAGAGATCTGGGCCTAAATTCATTGTTTTTTTGCTCACCATGCCATTCCAGTTTGAACCCAGCCATATGCAAATCAGTCTTGACCCTGTGCCTCATTGAACAGTCCAGCCCGAACTGCCAAGCCAGGTCCTCCTTGGACTGGAACCAAGCATCCTAGGATCGGTTTCGGGGTTTCACCCCTCTTCAGCCAGGATAGCCTGATTCCAGTGGCATGGAGAGCACGGGACTCACGTCTGAGCATACCCGTCCCACTCGGGGTGACAAAATGGAAAAACAACAGTTGATGAACAGAATGCAGAACAATGTCATACATTCACCCCAGTACAGAAATCTGTGCCTAAATCCATCGTTTTTTTGCTCACCATGCCATTCCAGTTTGAACCCAGCCATATGCAAATCAGTCTTGACCCTGTGCCTCATGGGACCAGTCCAGCCCGACCTGCCAAGCCAGGTCCTCCCAAGACTGGAACCAAGCATCCTAGGACCGTTTCGGGGTTTCACCCCTCTTCAGCCAGGATAGCCTGATTTCAGTGGCATGGAGAGCACGGGACTCACGTCTGAGCATAGCCGTCCCACTCGTGGTGACAAATGCAAAAACAACAGTTGATGGACAGAATGCAGAACAATGTCATACATTCGCCCCAGAACAGAGATCTGGGCATAAATCCATCGTTTTTTTGCTCACCATGCCATTCCAGTTTGAACCCAGCCATATGCAAATCAGTCTTGACCCTGTGCCTCATGGGAACAGTCCAGCCCGAACTGCCAAGCCAGGTCCTCCCTGGACTGGAACCAAGCATCCTAGGACCGGTTTCGGGGTTTTACACCTCTTCAGCCAGGATAGCCTGATTCCAGCGGCATGGAGATCACGGGACTCACGTCTGAGCATACCCGTCTCACTCGGGGTGACAAATGCAAAAATTACAGTTGATGGACAGAATGCAGAACAATGTCATACATTCACCCCATTAAAGAGATCTGGGCCTAAATCCATCGTTTTTTTGCTCACCATGCCCTTACAGTTTGAACGCAGCCATATGCAAATCAGTCTTGACCCTGTGCCTCATGGGAACAGTCCAGCCCGAACTGCCAAGCCAGGTCCTCCCTGGACTTGAACCAAGCATCCTAAGACCGGTTTCAGGATTTCACCCCTCTTGAGCCAGCATAGCCTGATTCCAGTGGCATGGAGAGCACGGGACTCATGTCTGAGCATACCCGTCCCTCTCGGGGTGACAAATGCAAAAACAACAGTTGATGGACAGAATGCAGAACAATGTCATACATTCACCCCAGTACAGAGATCTGGGCCTAAATCCATTGTTATTTTGCTCACCATGCCATTCCAGTTTGAACCCAGCCATTTGCAAATCAGTCTTTACCCTGTGCCTCATGGGAACAGTCCAGCCCGAACTGCCAAGCCAGGTCCTCCCTGGACTGGAACCAAGCATCCTAGGACCGGTTTCGGGGTTTCACCCCTCTACAGCCAGGATAGCCTGATTCCAGTGGCATGGAAAGCACGGGACTCACGTCTGAGCATACCCGTCCCACTCGGGGTGACAAATGCAAAAACAACAGTTGATGGACTGAATGCAGAACAATGTCATACATTCACACCAGTACAGATATCTGGGCCTAAATCCATCGTTTTTTTGCTCACCATGCCATTCCAGTTTGAACCCAGCCATATGCAGATCAGTCTTAACCCTGTGCCTCATGGGAACAGTCTAACCCAAACTGCCAAGCCAGGTCCTCCCTGGACTGGAACTAAGCATCCTAGGATCGGTTTCGGCGTTTCACCCCTCTTCAGCCAGGATAGCCTGATTCCAGTGGCATGGATTGCACGGGACTCACGTCTGAGCATACCCGTCCCACTCGGGGTGACAAATGCAAAAACAACAGTTGATGGACTGAATGCAGAACAATGTCATACATTCACACCAGTACAGAGATCTGGGCCTAAATTCATCGTTTTTTTGCTCACCATGCCATTCCAGTTTGAACCCAGCCATATGCAGATCAGTCTTAACCCTGTGCCTCATGGGAACAGTCTAACCCGAACTGCCAAGCCAGGTCTCCTCCCTGGACTGGAACCAAGCATCCTAGGATCGGTTTCGGCGTTTCACCCCTCTTCAGCCAGGATAGCCTGATTCCAGTGGCATGGAGAGCACGGGACTCACGTCTGAGCATACCCGTCCCACTCGGGGTGACAAAATGGAAAAAAAACAGTTGATGGACAGAATGCAGAACAATGTCATACATTCTCCCCAGTACAGAGATCTGGGCCTAAATCCATTGTTTTTTTGCTAACCATGCCATTCCAGTTTGAACCCAGCCATATGCAAATCAGTCTTGACCCTGTGCCTCATGGGTACAGTCCAGCCCGACCCGCCAAGTCCTCCCTGGACGGGAACCAAGCATCCTAGCACCGTTTCGGGGTTTCACCCCTCTTCAGCCAGGATAGCCTGATTCCAGTGGCATGGAGAGCACGGGACTCACGTCTGAGTATACCCGTCCCACTCAGGGTGACAAATGCAAAAACAACAGTTGATGGACAGAATGCAGAACAATGTCATACATTCACCCCAGTACAGAGATCTGGGCCTAAATCCATCGTTTTTTTGTTCACCATGCCATTCCAGTTTGAACCCAGCCATATGCAAATCAGTCTTGACCCTGTGCCTCATGGGACCAGTCCAGCCCGACCTGCCAAGCCAGGTCCTCCCAAGACTGGAACCAAGCGTCCTAGGACCGTTTCGGGGTTTCACCCCTCTTCAGCCAGGATAGCCTGATTTCAGTTGCATGGAGAGCTCGGGACTCACGTCTGAGCATAGCCGTCCCACTCGTGGTGACAAATGCAAAAACAACAGTTGATGGACAGAATGCAGAACAATGTCATACATTCGCCCCAGTACAGAGATCTGGGCCTAAATCCATCGTTTTTTTGCTCACCATACCATTCCAGTTTGAACCCAGCCATATGCAAATCTGTCTTGACCCAGTGCCTCATGGTAACAGTCCAGCCCAAACTGCCAAGCCAGGTCCTCCTTGGACTGGAACCAAGCATCCTAGGACCGGTTTCAGGGTTTCAACCCTCTTCAGCCAGGATAGCCTGATTCTAGTGGCATGGAGAGCACGGGACTCACGTCTGAGCATACCCGTCCCACTCGGGGTGACAAATGCAAAAACAACAGTTCATGGACTGAATGCAGAACAATGTCATACATTCACCCCAGTACAGAGATCTGGGCCTAAATCCATTGTTTTTTTGCTCACCATGCCATTCCAGTTTGAACCCAGCCATATGCAAATCAGTCTTGACCCTGTGCCTCATTGAACAGTCCAGCCCGAACTGCCAAGCCAGGTCCTCCTTGGACTGGAACCAAGCATCCTAGGATCGGTTTCGGGGTTTCACCCCTCTTCAGCCAGGAGAGCCTGATTCCAGTGGCATGGAGAGCACGGGACTCACGTCTGAGCATACCCGTCCCACTCGGGGTGACAAAATGGAAAAACAACAGTTGATGGAACAGAATGCAGAACAATGTCATACATTCACCCCAGTACAGAAATCTGTGCCTAAATCCATTGTTTTTTTGCTCACCATGCCATTCCAGTTTGAACCCAGCCATATGCAAATCAGTCTTGACCCTGTGCCTCATGGGACCAGTCCAGCCCGACCTGCCAAGCCAGGTCCTCCCAAGACTGGAACCAAGCATCCTAGGACCGTTTCGGGGTTTCACCCCTCTTCAGCCAGGATAGCCTGATTTCAGTTGCATGGAGAGCACGGGACTCACGTCTGAGCATAGCCGTCCCACTCGTGGTGACAAATGCAAAAACAACAGTTGATGGACAGAATGCAGAACAATGTCATACATTCGCCCCAGTACAGAGATCTGGGCCTAAATCCATCGTTTTTTTGCTCACCATACCATTCCAGTTTGAACCCAGCTATATGCAAATCAGTCTTGACCCTGTGCCTCATGGGAACAGTCCAGCCCGAACTGCCAAGCCAGGTCCTCCCTGGACTGGAACCAAGCATCCTAGGACCGGTTTCGGGGTTTTATACCTCTTCAGCCAGGATAGCCCGATTCCAGCGGCATGGAGATCACGGGACTCACGTCTGAGCATACCCGTCTCACTCGGGGTGACAAATGCAAAAACTACAGTTGATGGACAGAATGCAGAACAATGTCATACATTCACCCCATTAAAGAGATCTGGGCCTAAATCCATCGTTTTTTTGCTCACCATGCCATTACAGTTTGAATGCAGCCATATGCAAATCAGTCTTGACCCTGTGCCTCATGGGAACAGTCTAACCCGAACTGCCAAGCCAGGTCCTCCCTGGACTGGAACCAAGCATCCTAGGATCGGTTTCGGCGTTTCACCCCTCTTCAGCCAGGATAGCCTGATTCCAGTGGCATGGATTGCATGGGACTCACGTCTGAGCATACCCGTCCCACTCGGGGTGACAAATGCAAAAACAACAGTTGATGGACTGAATGCAGAACAATGTCATACATTCACACCAGTACAGAGATCTGGGCCTAAATCCATCGTTTTTTTGCTCACCATGCCATTCCAGTTTGAACCCAGCCATATGCAGATCAGTCTTAACCCTGTGGCTCATGGGAACAGTCTAACCCGAACTGCCAAGCCAGGTCCTCCCTGGACTGGAACCAAGCATCCTAGGATCGGTTTCGGCGTTTCACCCCTCTTCAGCCAGGATAGCCTGATTCCAGTGGCATGGAGAGCACGGGACTCACGTCTGAGCATACCCGTCCCACTCGGGGTGACAAAATGGAAAAACAACAGTTGATGAACAGAATGCAGAACAATGTCATACATTCACCCCAGTACAGAAATCTGGGCCTAAATCCATCGTTTTTTGCTCACCATGCCATTCCAGTTTGAACCCAGCCATATGCAAATCAGTCTTGACCCTGTGCCTCATGGGACCAGTCCAGCCCGACCTGCCAAGCAAGGTCCTCCCAAGACTGGAACCAAGCATCCTAGGACCGTTTCGGGGTTTCACCCCTCTTCAGCCAGGATAGCCTGATTCCAGTGGCATGGATAGCACGGGACTCACGTCTGAGCATACCCGTCCCACTCGTGGTGACAAATGCAAAAACAACAGTTGATGGACTGAATGCAGAACAATGTCATACATTCACACCAGTACAGAGATCTGGGCCTAAATCCATTGTTTTTTTGCTCACCACGCCATTCCACTTTGAACCCAGCCATATGCAGATCAGTCTTAACCCTGTGCCTCATGGGAACAGTCTAACCCGAACTGCCAAGCCAGGTCCTCCCTGGACTGGAACCAAGCATCCTAGGATCGGTTTCGGCCTTTCACCCCTCTTCAGCCAGGATAGCCTGATTCCAGTGGCATGGAGAGCACGGGACTCACGTCTGAGCATACCCGTCCCACTCGGGGTGACAAAATGGAAAAACAACAGTTGATGGACAGAATGCAGAACAATGTCATACATTCTCCCCAGTACAGAGATCTGGGCCTAAATCCATTGTTTTTTTGCTAACCATGCCATTCCAGTTTGAACCCAGCCATATGCAAATCAGTCTTGACCCTGTGCCTCATGGGTACAGTCCAGCCCGACCCGCCAAGTCCTCCCTGGACTGGAACCAAGCATCCTAGCACCGTTTCGGCGTTTCACCCCTCTTCAGCCAGGATAGCCTGATTCCAGTGGCATGGAGAGCACGGGACTCACGTCTGAGTATACCCGTCCCACTCGGGGTGACAAATGCAAAAACAACAGTTGATGGACAGAATGCAGAACAATGTCATACATTCGCCCCAGTACAGAGATCTGGGCCTAAATCCATCGTTTTTTTGCTCACCATGCCCTTCCAGTTTGAACCCAGCCATGTGCAAATCAGTCTTGACCCTGTGCCTCATGGGAAAAGTCCAGCCTGAACTGCCAAGCCAGGTCCTCCCTGGACTGGAACCAAGCATCCTAGGACCGGTTTCGGGGTTTTACACCTCTTCAGCCAGGATAGCCTGATTCCAGCGGCATGGAGATCGCGGGACTCACGTCTGAGCATACAAGTCCCACTCGGGGTGACAAATGCAAAAACAACAGTTGATGGACAGAATGCAGAACAATGTCATACATTCACCCCATTAAAGAGATTTGGGCCTAAATCCATCGTTTTTTTGCTCACCATGCCATTCCAGTTTGAACGCAGCCATATGCAAATCAGTCTTGACCCTGTGCCTCATGGGAACAGTCCAGCCCGAACTGCCAAGCCAGGTCCTCCCTGGACTTGAACCAAGCATCCTAAGATCGGTTTCGGGGTTTCACCCCTCTTGAGCCAGGATAGCCTCATTCCAGTGGCATGGAGAGCACGGGACTCACGTCTGAGCATACCCGTCCCACTCGGGGTGACAAATGCAAAAACAACAGTTGATGGACAGAATGCAGAACAATGTCATACATTCACCCCAGTACAGAGATCTGGGCCTAAATCCATCGTTATTTTGCTCACCATGCCATTCCAGTTTGAACCCAGCCATATGCAAATCAGTCTTGACCCTGTGCCTCATGGGAACAGTCCAGCCCGAACTGCCAAGCCAGGTCCTCCCTGAACTGGAACCACGCATCCTAGGACCAGTTTCGGGGTTTCACCCCTCTTCAGCCAGGATCGCCTGATTCCAGTGGCATGGAGGGCACGGGACTCACGTCTGAGCATACCCGTCCCACTCGTGGTGACAAATGCAAAAACAACAGTTGATGGACAGAATGCAGAACAATGTCAAACATTCACCCCAGTACAGAGATCTGGGCCTAAATCCATCGTTTTTTTGCTTACCATGCCATTCCAGTTTGAACCCAGCCATATGCAAATCAGTCTTGACCCTGTGCCTCATTGGAACAGTCCAGCCCGAGCTGCCAAGCCAGGTCCTCCCTGCACTGGAACCAAGCATCTTAAGACCGGTTTCGGGGTTTCACCCCTCTTCAGCCAGGTTAGCCTGATTCCAGTGGCATGGAAAGCACGGGACTCACGTCTGAGCATACCCGTCCCACTCGGGGTGACAAATGCAAAAACAACAGTTGATGGACAGAATACAGAACAATGTCATACATTCACCCCAGTACAGAGATCTGGGCCTAAATCCATAGTTTTTTTGCTCACCATGTCATTCCAGTTTGAACCCAGCCATATGCAAATCTGTCTTGACCCTGTGCCTCATGGTAACAGTCCAGCCCAAACTGCCAAGCCAGGTCCTCCCTGGACTGGAACCAAGCATCCTAGCACCGTTTCGGGGTTTCACCCCTCTTCAGCCAGGATAGCCTGATTCCAGTGGCATGGAGAGCACGGGACTCACGTCTGAGCATACCCGTCCCACTCGGGGTGACAAATGCAAAAACAACAGTTGATGGATAGAATGCAGAACAATGTCATACATTCGCCCCAGTACAGAGATCTGGGCCTAAATCCATTGTTTTTTTGCTCACCATGCCATTCCAGTTTGAACCCAGCCATATGCAAATCAGTCTTGACCCTGTGCCTCATTGAACAGTCCAGCCCGAACTGCCAAGCCAGGTCCTCCTTGGACTGGAACCAAGCATCCTAGGATCGGTTTCGGGGTTTCACCCCTCTTCAGCCAGGATAGCCTGATTCCAGTGGCATGGAGAGCACGGGACTCACGTCTGAGCATACCCGTCCCACTCGGGGTGACAAAATGGAAAAACAACAGTTGATGAACAGAATGCAGAACAATGTCATACATTCACCCCAGTACAGAAATCTGTGCCTAAATCCATCGTTTTTTTGCTCACCATGCCATTCCAGTTTGAACCCAGCCATATGCAAATCAGTCTTGACCCTGTGCCTCATGGGACCAGTCCAGCCCGACCTGCCAAGCCAGGTCCTCCCAAGACTGGAACCAAGCATCCTAGGACCGTTTCGGGGTTTCACCCCTCTTCAGCCAGGATAGCCTGATTTCAGTGGCATGGAGAGCACGGGACTCACGTCTGAGCATAGCCGTCCCACTCGTGGTGACAAATGCAAAAACAACAGTTGATGGACAGAATTCAGAACAATGTCATACATTCGCCCCAGTACAGAGATCTGGGCATAAATCCATCGTTTTTTTGCTCACCATGCCATTCCAGTTTGAACCCAGCCATATGCAAATCAGTCTTGACCCTGTGCCTCATGGGAACAGTCCAGCCCGAACTGCCAAGCCAGGTCCTCCCTGGACTGGAACCAAGCATCCTAGGACCGGTTTCGGGGTTTTACACCTCTTCAGCCAGGATAGCCTGATTCCAGCGGCATGGAGATCACGGGACTCACGTCTGAGCATACCCGTCTCACTCGGGGTGACAAATGCAAAAACTACAGTTGATGGACAGAATGCAGAACAATGTCATACATTCACCCCATTAAAGAGATCTGGGCCTAAATCCATCTTTTTTTTGCTCACCATGCCCTTACAGTTTGAACGCAGCCATATGCAAATCAGTCTTGACCCTGTGCCTCATGGGAACAGTCCAGCCCGAACTGCCAAGCCAGGTCCTCCCTGGACTTGAACCAAGCATCCTAAGACCGGTTTCAGGATTTCACCCCTCTTGAGCCAGCATAGCCTGATTCCAGTGGCATGGAGAGCACGGGACTCATGTCTGAGCATACCCGTCCCACTCGGGGTGACAAATGCAAAAACAACAGTTGATGGACAGAATGCAGAACAATGTCATACATTCACCCCAGTACAGAGATCTGGGCCTAAATCCATTGTTATTTTGCTCACCATGCCATTCCAGTTTGAACCCAGCCATTTGCAAATCAGTCTTTACCCTGTGCCTCATGGGAACAGTCCAGCCCGAACTGCCAAGCCAGGTCCTCCCTGGACTGGAACCAAGCATCCTAGGACCGGTTTCGGGGTTTCACCCCTCTACAGCCAGGATAGCCTGATTCCAGTGGCATGGAAAGCACGGGACTCACGTCTGAGCATACCCGTCCCACTCGGGGTGACAAATGCAAAAACAACAGTTGATGGACTGAATGCAGAACAATGTCATACATTCACACCAGTACAGATATCTGGGCCTAAATCCATCGTTTTTTTGCTCACCATGCCATTCCAATTTGAACCCAGCCATATGCAGATCAGTCTTAACCCTGTGCCTCATGGGAACAGTCTAACCCAAACTGCCAAGCCAGGTCCTCCCTGGACTGGAACTAAGCATCCTAGGATCGGTTTCGGCGTTTCACCCCTCTTCAGCCAGGATAGCCTGATTCCAGTGGCATGGATTGCACGGGACTCACGTCTGAGCATACCCGTCCCACTCGGGGTGACAAATGCAAAAACAACAGTTGATGGACTGAATGCAGAACAATGTCATACATTCACACCAGTACAGAGATCTGGGCCTAAATCCATCGTTTTTTTGCTCACCATGCCATTCCAGTTTGAACCCAGCCATATGCAGATCAGTCTTAACCCTGTGCCTCATGGGAACAGTCTAACCCGAACTGCCAAGCCAGGTCCTCCCTGGACTGGAACCAAGCATCCTAGGATCGGTTTCGGCGTTTCACCCCTCTTCAGCCAGGATAGCCTGATTCCAGTGGCATGGAGAGCACGGGACTCACGTCTGAGCATACCCGTCCCACTCGGGGTGACAAAATGGAAAAAAAACAGTTGATGGACAGAATGCAGAACAATGTCATACATTCTCCCCAGTACAGAGATCTGGGCCTAAATCCATTGTTTTTTTGCTAACCATGCCATTCCAGTTTGAACCCAGCCATATGCAAATCAGTCTTGACCCTGTGCCTCATGGGTACAGTCCAGCCCGACCCGCCAAGTCCTCCCTGGACGGGAACCAAGCATCCTAGCACCGTTTCGGGGTTTCACCCCTCTTCAGCCAGGATAGCCTGATTCCAGTGCCATGGAGAGCACGGGACTCACGTCTGAGTATACCCGTCCCACTCAGGGTGACAAATGCAAAAACAACAGTTGATGGACAGAATGCAGAACAATGTCATACATTCGCCCCAGTACAGAGATCTGGGCCTAAATCCATCGTTTTTTTGCTCACCATGCCATTCCAGTTTGAACCCAGCCATATGCAAATCAGTCTTGACCCTGTGCCTCATGGGAACAGTCCAGCCTGAACTGCCAAGCCAGGTCCTTCCTGGACTGGAACCAAGCATCCTAGGACCGGTTTCGGGTTTCACCCCTCTTCAGCCAGGATAGCCTGATTCCAGTGGCATGGAGAGCACGGGACTCACGTCTGAGCATACCCGTCCCACTCGGGCTGACAAATGCAAAAACAACAGTTGATGGACTGAATGCAAAACAATGTCATACATTCACCCCAGCACAGAGATCTGGGCCTAAATCCATCGTTTTTTTGCTCACCATGCCATTCCAGTTTGAACCCAGCCATCTGCAAATCAGTCTTGACCCTGTGCCTCATGGGAACAGTCCAGCCCGAACTGCCAAGCCAGGTCCTCCCTGGACTGGAACCAAGCATCCTAGGACCGGTTTCGGGGTTTCACCCCTCTTCAGCCAGGATAGCCTGATTCCAGAGGCATGGGAAGCACGGGACTCACGTCTGAGCATACCCGTCCCACTCGGGGTGACAAATGCAAAAACAACAGTTGATGGACTGAATGCAGAACAATGTCATACATTCACCCCAGTACAGAGATCTGGGCCTAAATCCATCGTCTTTTTGCTCACCATGCCATTCCAGTTTGAACCCAGCCATATGCAAATCAGTCTTGACCCTGTGCCTCATTGAACAGTCCAGCCCGAACTGCCAAGCCAGGTCCTCCTTGGACTGGAACCAAGCATCCTAGGATCGGTTTCGGGGATTCACCCCTCTTCAGCCAGGATAGCCTGATTCCAGTGGCATGGAGAGCACGGGACTCACGTCTGAGCATACCCGTCCCACTCGGGGTGACAAAATGGAAAAACAACAGTTGATGAACAGAATGCAGAACAATGTCATACATTCACCCCAGTACAGAAATCTGGGCCTAAATCCATCATTTTTTGCTCACCATGCCATTCCAGTTTGAACCCAGCCATATGCAAATCAGTCTTGACCCTGTGCCTCATGGGACCAGTCCAGCCCGACCTGCCAAGCAAGGTCCTCCCAAGACTGGAACCAAGCATCCTAGGACCGTTTCGGGGTTTCACCCCTCTTCAGCCAGGATAGCCTGATTTCAGTGGCATGGAGAGCACGGGACTCACCTCTGAGCATAGCCGTCCCACTCGTGGTGACAAATGCAAAAACAACAGTTGATGGACTGAATGCAGAAAAATGTCATACATTCACCCCAGTACAGAGATCTGGGCCTAAATCCATCATTTTTTTGCTCACCATGCCATTCCAGTTAGAACCAAGCCATATGCAGATCAGTCTTAACCCTGTGCCTCATGGGAACAGTCTAGCCCGAACTGCCAAGCCAGGTCCTCCCTGGACTGGAACCAAGCATCCTAGGATCGGTTTCAGCGGTTCAACCCTCTTCAGCCAGGATAGCCTGATTCCAGTGGCATGGAGAGCACGGGACTCACGTCTGAGCATACCCGTCCCACTCGGGGTGACAAAATGGAAAAACAACAGTTGATGGACAGAATGCAGAACAATGTCATACATTCACCCCAGTACAGAGATCTGGGCCTAAATCCATTGTTTTTTTGCTAACCATGCCATTCCAGTTTGAACCCAGCCATATGTAAATCAGTCTTGACCCTGTGCCTCATGGGTACAGTCCAGCCCGACCTGCCAAGCCAAGTCCTCCCTGGACTGGAACCAAGCATCCTAGGACCGTTTCGGGGTTTCACCCCTCTTCAGCCAGGATAGCCTGATTCCAGTGGCATGGAGAGCACGGGACTCACGTCTGAGCATAGCCGTCCCACTCGTGGTGACAAATGCAAAAACAACAGTTGATGGACAGAATGCAGAACAATGTCATACATTCACCCCAGTACAGAGATCTGGGTCTAAATCCATCGTTTTTTTGCTCACCATGCCATTCCAGTTTGAACCCAGCCATATGCAGATCAGTCTTGACCCTGTGCCTCATGGGAACAGTCCAGCCTGAACTGCCAAGCCAGGTCCTTCCTGGACTGGAACCAAGCATCCTAGGACCGGTTTCGGGTTTCACCCCTCTTCAGCCAGGATAGCCTGATTCCAGTGGCATGGAGAGCACGGGACTCACGTCTGAGCATACCCGTCCCACTCGGGGTGACAAATGCAAAAACAACAGTTGATGGACTGAATGCAAAACAATGTCATACATTCACCCCAGCACAGAGTTCTGGGCCTAAATCCATCGTTTTTTTGCTCACCATGCCATTCCAGTTTGAACCCAGCCATATGCAAATCAGTCTTGACCCTGTGCCTCATGGGAACAGTCCAGCCCGAACTGCCAAGCCAGGTCCTCCCTGGACTGGAACCAAGCATCCTAGGACCGGTTTCGGGGTTTCACCCCTCTTCAGCCAGGATAGCCTGATTCCAGTGGCATGGAAAGCACGGGACTCACTTCTGAGCATACCCGTCCCACTCGGGGTGACAAATGCAAAAACAACAGTTGATGGACAGAATACAGAACAATGTCATACATTCACCCCAGTACAGAGATCTGGGCCTAAATCCATCGTTTTTTTGTTCACCATGCCATTCCAATTTGAACCCAGCCATATGCAAATCTGTCTTGACCCAGTGCCTCATGGTAACAGTCCAGCCCAAACTGCCAAGCCAGGTCCTCCCTGGACTAGAACCAAGCATCCTAGGACCGGTTTCAGGGTTTCAACCCTCTTCAGCCAGGATAGCCTGATTCCAGTGGCATGGAGAGCACGGGACTCACGTCTGAGCATACCCGTCCCACTCGGGGTGACAAATGCAAAAACAACAGTTCATGGACTGAATGCAGAACAATGTCATACATTCACCCCAGTACAGAGATCTGGGCCTAAATCCATCGTTTTTTTGCTCACCATGCCATTCCAGTTTGAACCCAGCCATATGCAAATCAGTCTTGACCCTGTGCCTCATTGAACAGTCCAGCCCGAACTGCCAAGCCAGGTCCTCCTTGGACTGGAACCAAGCATCCTAGGATCGGTTTCGGGGTTTCACCCCTCTTCAGTCAGGAGAGCCTGATTCCAGTGGCATGGAGAGCACGGGACTCACGTCTGAGCATACCCGTCCCACTCGGGGTGACAAAATGGAAAAACAACAGTTGATGAACAGAATGCAGAACAATGTCATACATTCACCCCAGTACAGAAATCTGTGCCTAAATCCATCGTTTTTTTGCTCACCATGCCATTCCAGTTTGAACCCAGCCATATGCAAATCAGTCTTGACCCTGTGCCTCATGGGACCAGTCCAGCCCGACCTGCCAAGCCAGGTCCTCCCAAGACTGGAACCAAGCATCCTAGGACCGTTTCGGGGTTTCACCCCTCTTCAGCCAGGATAGCCTGATTTCAGTTGCATGGAGAGCACGGGACTCACGTCTGAGCATAGCCGTCCCACTCGTGGTGACAAATGCAAAAACAACAGTTGATGGACAGAATGCAGAACAATGTCATACATTCGCCCCAGTACAGAGATCTGGGCCTAAATCCATCGTTTTTTTGCTCACCATACCATTCCAGTTTGAACCCAGCCATATGCAAATCAGTCTTGACCCTGTGCCTCATGGGAACACTCCAGCCCGAACTGCCAAGCCAGGTCCTCCCTGGACTGGAACCAAGCATCCTAGGATCGGTTTCGGCGTTTCACCCCTCTTCAGCCAGGATAGCCTGATTCCAGTGGCATGGATTGCATGGGACTCACGTCTGAGCATACCCGTCCCACTCGGGGTGACAAATGCAAAAACAACAGTTGATGGACTGAATGCAGAACAATGTCATACATTCACACCAGTACAGAGATCTGGGCCTAAATCCATCGTTTTTTTGCTCACCATGCCATTCCAGTTTGAACCCAGCCATATGCAGATCAGTCTTAACCCTGTGCCTCATGGGAACAGTCTAACCCGAACTGCCAAGCCAGGTCCTCCCTGGACTGGAACCAAGCATCCTAGGATCGGTTTCGGCGTTTCACCCCTCTTCAGCCAGGATAGCCTGATTCCAGTGGCATGGATTGCACGGGACTCACGTCTGAGCATACCCGTCCCACTCGGGGTGACAAATGCAAAAACAACAGTTGATGGACTGAATGCAGAACAATGTCATACATTCACACCAGTACAGAGATCTGGGCCTAAATCCATCGTTTTTTTTCTCACCATGCCATTCCAGTTTGAACCCAGCCATATGCAGATCAGTCTTAACCCTGTGCCTCATGGGAACAGTCTAACCCGAACTGCCAAGCCAGGTCCTCCCTGGACTGGAACCAAGCATCCTAGGATCGGTTTCGGCGTTTCACCCCTCTTCAGCCAGGATAGCCTGATTCCAGTGGCATGGAGAGCACGGGACTCACGTCTGAGCATACCCGTCCCACTCGGGGTGACAAAATGGAAAAACAACAGTTGATGGACAGAATGCAGAACAATGTCATACATTCTCCCCAGTACAGAGATCTGGGCCTAAATCCATTGTTTTTTTGCTAACCATGCCATTCCAGTTTGAACCCAGCCATATGCAAATCAGTCTTGACCCTGTGCCTCATGGGTACAGTCCAGCCCGACCCGCCAAGTCCTCCCTGGACTGGAACCAAGCATCCTAGCACCGTTTCGGGGTTTCACCCCTCTTCAGCCAGGATAGCCTGATTCCAGTGGCATGGAGAGCACGGGACTCACGTCTGAGTATACCCGTCCCACTCGGGGTGACAAATGCAAAAACAACAGTTGATGGACAGAATGCAGAACAATGTCATACATTCGCCCCAGTACAGAGATCTGGGCCTAAATCCATCGTTTTTTTGCTCACCATGCCATTCCAGTTTGAACCCAGCCATATGCAAATCAGTCTTGACCCTGTGCCTCATGGGAACAGTCCAGCCTGAACTGCCAAGCCAGGTCCTTCCTGGACTGGAACCAAGCATCCTAGGACCGGTTTCGGGTTTCACCCCTCTTCAGCCAGGATAGCCTGATTCCAGTGGCATGGAGAGCACGGGACTCACGTCTGAGCATACCTGTCCCACTCGGGCTGACAAATGCTAAAACAACAGTTGATGGACTGAATGCAAAACAATGTCATACATTCACCCCAGCACACAGATCTGGGCCTAAATCCATTGTTTTTTTGCTCACCATGCCATTCCAGTTTGAACCCAGCCATATGCGGATCAGTCTTGACCCTGTGCCTCATGGGAACAGCCCAGCCCGAACTGCCAACCCAGGTCCTCCCTAGACTGGAACCAAGCATCCTAGGACCGGTTTCGGGGTTTTACCCCTCCTCAGCAATGATAGCCTGAGTCCAGCGGCATGGAGGGCACGGGACTCACGTCTGAGCATACCCGTCCCACTCGTGGTGACAAATGCAAAAACAACAGTTGATGGACAGAATGCAGAACAATGTCAAACATTCACCCCAGTACAGAGATCTGGGCCTAAATCCATCGTTTTTTTGCTCACCATGCCATTCCAGTTTGAACCCAGCCATATGTAAATCAGTCTTGACCCTGTGCCTCATGGGAACAGTCCAGCCAGAAGTGCCAAGCCAGGTCCTTCCTGGACTGGAACCAAGCATCCTAGGACTGGTTTCGGGTTTCACCCCTCTTCAGCCAGGATAGCCTGATTCCAGTGGCATGGAGAGCACGGGACTCACGTCTGAGCATACCCGTCCCACTCGGGGTGACAAATGCAAAAACAACAGTTGATGGACTGAATGCAAAACAATGTCATACATTCACCCCAGTACAGAAATCTGGGCCTAAATCCATCGTTTTTTTGCTCACCATGCCATTCCAGTTTGAACCCAGCCATATGCAAATCAGTCTTGACCCTGTGCCTCATGGGACCAGTCCAGCCCGACCTGCCAAGCCAGGTCCTCCCAAGACTGGAACCAAGCATCCTAGGACCATTTCGGGGTTTCACCCCTCTTCAGCCAGGATATTCTGATTTCAGTGGCATGGACAGCACGGGACTCACGTCTGAGCATAGCCGTCCCACTCGTGGTGACAAATGCAAAAACAACAGTTGATGGACAGAATGCAGAACAATGTCATACATTCGCCCCAGTACAGTGATCTGGGCCTAAATCCATCGTTTTTTTGCTCACCATGCCATTCCAGTTTGAACCCAGCCATATGCAAATCAGTCTTGACCCTGTGCCTCATGGGAACAGTCCAGCTCGAACTGCCAAGCCAGGTCCTCCCTGGACTGGAACCAAGCATCCTAGGACCGGTTTCGGGGTTTTACACCTCTTCAGCCAGGATAGCCTGATTCCAGCGGCATGGAGATCACGGGACTCACGTCTGAGCATACCCGTCTCACTCGGGGTGACAAATGCAAAAACTACAGTTGATGGACAGAATGCAGAACAATGTCATACATTCACCCCATTAAAGAGATCTGGGTCTAAATCCATCGTTTTTTTGCTCACCATGCCATTCCAGTTTGAACCCAGCCATATGCAAATCAGTCTTGACCCTGTGCCTCATTGAACAGTCCAGCCCGAACTGCCAAGCCAGGTCCTCCTTGGACTGGAACCAAGCATCCTAGGATCGGTTTCGGGGTTTCACCCCTCTTCAGCCAGGATAGCCTGATTCCAGTGGCATGGAGAGCACGGGACTCACGTCTGAGCATACCCGTCCCACTCGGGGTGACAAAATGGAAAAACAACAGTTGATGAACAGAATGCAGAACAATGTCATACATTCACCCCAGTACAGAAATCTGGGCCTAAATCCATCGTTTTTTTGCTCACCATGCCATTCCAGTTTGAACCCAGCCATATGCAAATCAGTCTTGACCCTGTGCCTCATGGGACCAGTCCAGCCCGACCTGCCAAGCCAGGTCCTCCCAAGACTGGAACCAAGCATCCTAGGACCGTTTCGGGGTTTCACCCCTCTTCAGCCAGGATATTCTGATTTCAGTGGCATGGACAGCACGGGACTCACGTCTGAGCATAGCCGTCCCACTCGTGGTGACAAATGCAAAAACAACAGTTGATGGACAGAATGCAGAACAATGTCAAACATTCGCCCCAGTACAGAGATCTGGCCTAAATCCATCGTTTTTTTGCTCACCATGCCATTCCAGTTTGAACCCAGCCATATGCAAATCAGTCTTGACCCTGTGCCTCATGGGAACAGTCCAGCTCGAACTGCCAAGCCAGGTCCTCCCTGGACTGGAACCAAGCATCCTAGGACCGGTTTCGGGGTTTTACACCTCTTCAGCCAGGATAGCCTGATTCCAGCGGCATGGAGATCACGGGACTCACGTCTGAGCATACCCGTCTCACTCGGGGTGACAAATGCAAAAACTACAGTTGATGGACAGAATGCAGAACAATGTCATACATTCACCCCATTAAAGAGATCTGGGCCTAAATCCATCGTTTTTTTGCTCACCATGCCATTACTGTTTGAACGCAGCCATATGCAAATCAGTCTTGACCCTGTGCCTCATGGGAACAGTCCAGCCCGAACTGCCAAGCCAGGTCCTCCCTGGACTTGAACCAAGCATCCTAAGACCGGTTTCGGGGTTTCACCCCTCTTGAGCCAGGATAGCCTGATTCCAGTGGCATGGAGAGCACGGGACTCACGTCTGAGCATACCCGTCCCACTCGGGGTGACAAATGCAAAAACAACAGTTGATGGACTGAATGCAGAACAATGTCATACATTCACACCAGTACAGAGATCTGGGCCTAAATCCATCGTTTTTTTGCTCACCATGCCATTCCAGTTTGAACCCAGCCATATGCAGATCAGTCTTAACCCTGTGCCTCATGGGAACAGTCTAACCCGAACTGCCAAGCCAGGTCCTCCCTGGACTGGAACCAAGCATCCTAGGATCGGTTTCGGCGTTTCACCCCTCTTCAGCCAGGATAGCCTGATTCCAGTGGCATGGATTGCACGGGACTCACGTCTGAGCATACCCGTCCCACTCGGGGTGACAAATGCAAAAACAACAGTTGATGGACTGAATGCAGAACAATGTCATACATTCACACCAGTACAGAGATCTGGGCCTAAATCCATCGTTTTTTTGCTCACCATGCCATTCCAGTTTGAACCCAGCCATATGCAGATCAGTCTTAACCCTGTGCCTCATGGGAACAGTCTAACCCGAACTGCCAAGCCAGGTCCTCCCTGGACTGGAACCAAGCATCCTAGGATCGGTTTCGGCGTTTCACCCCTCTTCAGCCAGGATAGCCTGATTCCAGTGGCATGGAGAGCACGGGACTCACGTCTGAGCATACCCGTCCCACTCGGGGTGATAAAATGGAAAAACAACAGTTGATGGACATAATGCAGAACAATGTCATACATTCTCCCCAGTACAGAGATCTGGGCCTAAATCCACTGTTTTTTTGCTAACCATGCCATTCCAGTTTGAACCCAGCCATATGCAAATCAGTCTTGACCCTGTGCCTCATGGGTACAGTCCAGCCCGACCCGCCAAGTCCTCCCTGGACTGGAACCAAGCATCCTAGCACCGTTTCGGGGTTTCACCCCTCTTCAGCCAGGATAGCCTGATTCCAGTGGCATGGAGAGCACGGGACTCACGTCTGAGTATACCCGTCCCACTCGGGGTGACAAATGCAAAAACAACAGTTGATGGACAGAATGCAGAACAATGTCATACATTCGCCCCAGTACAGAGATCTGGGCCTAAATCCATCGTTTTTTTGCTCACCATGCCATTCCAGTTTGAACCCAGCCATATGCAAATCAGTCTTGACCCTGTGCCTCATGGGAACAGTCCAGGCTGAACTGCCAAGCCAGGTCCTTCCTGGACTGGAACCAAGCATCCTAGGACCGGTTTCGGGTTTCACCCCTCTTCAGCCAGGATAGCCTGATTCCAGTGGCATGGAGAGCACGGGACTCACGTCTGCGCATACCCGTCCCACTCGGGCTGACAAATGCAAAAACAACAGTTGATGGACTGAATGCAAAACAATGTCATACATTCACCCCAGCACAGAGATCTGGGCCTAAATCCATCGTTTTTTTGCTCACCATGCCATTCCAGTTTGAACCCAGCCATATGCAAATCAGTCTTGACCCTGTGCCTCATTGAACAGTCCAGCCCGAACTGCCAAGCCAGGTCCTCCTTGGACTGGAACCAAGCATCCTAGGATCGGTTTCGGGGTTTCACCCCTCTTCAGCCAGGATAGCCTGATTCCAGTGGCATGGAGAGCACGGGACTCACGTCTGAGCATACCCGTCCCACTCGGGGTGACAAAATGGAAAAACAACAGTTGATGAACAGAATGCAGAACAATGTCATACATTCACCCCAGTACAGAAATCTGGGCCTAAATCCATCGTTTTTTTGCTCACCATGCCATTCCAGTTTGAACCCAGCCATATGCAAATCAGTCTTGACCCTGTGCCTCATGGGACCACTCCAGCCCGACCTGCCAAGCCAGGTCCTCCCAAGACTGGAACCAAGCATCCTAGGACCGTTTCGGGGTTTCACCCCTCTTCAGCCAGGATAGCCTGATTTCAGTGGCATGGAGAGCACGGGACTCACGTCTGAGCATAGCCGTCCCACTCGTGGTGACAAATGCAAAAACAACAGTTGATGGACAGAATGCAGAACAATGTCATACATTCGCCCCAGTACAGAGATCTGGGCCTAAATCCATCGTTTTTTTGCTCACCATGCCATTCCAGTTTGAACCCAGCCATATGCAAATCAGTCTTGACCCTGTGCCTCATGGGAACAGTCCAGCCCAAACTGCCAAGCCAGGTCCTCCCTGGACTGGAACCAAGCATCCTAGGACCAGTTTCGGGGTTTTACACCTCTTCAGCCAGGATAGCCTGATTCCAGCGGCATGGAGATCACGGGACTCACATCTGAGCATACCCGTCTCACTCGGGGTGACAAATGCAAAAACTACAGTTGATGGACAGAATGCAGAATAATGTCATACATTCACCCCATTAAAGAGATCTGGGCCTAAATGCATCGTTTTTTAGCTCACCATGCCATTACAGTTTGAACGCAGCCATATGCAAATCAGTCTTGACCCAGTGCCTCATGGGAACGGTCCAGCCCGAACTGCCAAGCCAGGTCCTCCCTGGACTTGAACCAAGCATCCTAAGACCGGTTTCGGGGTTTCACCCCTCTTGAGCCAGGATATCCTGATTCCAGTGGCATGGAGAGCACGGGACTCACGTCTGAGCATACCCGTCCCACTCGGGGTGACAAATGCAAAAACAACAGTTGATGACCAGAATGCAGAACAATGTCATACATTCACCCCAGTACAGAGATCTGGGCCTAAATCCATTGTTATTTTGCTCACCATGCCATTCCAGTTTGAACCCAGCCATATGCAAATTAGTCTTGACCCTGTGCCTCATGGGAACAGTCCAGCCCGAACTGCCAAGCCAGGTCCTCCCTGGACTGGAACCAAGCATCCTAGGACCGGTTTTGGGGTTTCACCCCTCTTCAGCCAGGATAGCCTGATTCCAGTGGCATGGAAAGCACGGGACTCACGTCTGAGCATACCCGTCCCACTCGGGGTGACAAATGCAAAAACAACAGTTGATGGACTGAATGCAGAACAATGTCATACATTCACACCAGTACAGAGATCTGGGCCTAAATCCATCGTTTTTTTGCTCACCATGCCATTCCAGTTTGAACCCAGCCATATGCAGATCAGTCTTAACCCTGTGCCTCATGGGAACAGTCTAACCCGAACTGCCAAGCCAGGTCCTCCCTGGACTGGAACCAAGCATCCTAGGATCAGTTTCGGCGTTTCACCCCTCTTCAGCCAGGATAGCCTGATTCCAGTGGCATGGAGAGCACGGGACTCACGTCTGAGCATACCCGTCCCACTCGGGGTGACAAAATGCAAAAACAACAGTTGATGGACTGAATGCAGAACAATGTCATACATTCACACCAGTACAGAAATCTGGGCCTAAATCCATTGTTTTTTTGCTCACCATGCCATTCCAGTTTGAATCCAGCCATATGCAAATCAGTCTTGACCCTGTGCCTCATGGGACCAGTCCAGCCCGACCTGCCAAGCCAGGTCCTCCCAAGACTGGAACCAAGCATCCTAGGACCGTTTCGGGGTTTCACCCCTCTTCAGCCAGGATATTCTGATTTCAGTGGCATGGACAGCACGGGACTCACGTCTGGGCATAGCGGTCCCACTCGTGGTGACAAATGCAAAAACAACAGTTGATGGACAGAATGCAGAACAATGTCATACATTCGCCCTAGTACAGAGATCTGGGCCTAAATCCATCGTTTTTTTGCTCACCATGCCATTCCAGTTTGAACCCAGCCATATGCAAATCAGTCTTGACCCTGTGCCTCATGGGAATAGTCCAGCTCGAACTGCCAAGCCAGGTCCTCCCTGGACTGGAACCAAGCATCCTAGGACCGGTTTCGGGGTTTTACACCTCTTCAGCCAGGATAGCCTGATTCCAGCGGCATGGAGATCACGGGACTCACGTCTGAGCATACCCGTCTCACTCGGTGTGACAAATGCAAAAACTACAGTTGATGGACAGAATGCAGAACAATGTCATACATTCACCCCATTAAAGAGATCTGGGCCTAAATCCATCGTTTTTTTGCTCACCATGCCATTCCAGTTTGAACCCAGCCATATGCAAATCAGTCTTGACCCTGTGCCTCATTGAACAGTCCAGCCCGAACTGCCAAGCCAGGTCCTCCTTGGACTGGAAGCAAGCATCCTAGGATCGGTTTCGGGGTTTCACCCCTCTTCAGCCAGGATAGCCTGATTCCAGTGGCATGGAGAGCACGGGACTCACGTCTGAGCATACCCGTCCCACTCGGGGTGACAAAATGGAAAAACAACAGTTGATGAACAGAATGCAGAACAATGTCATACATTCACCCCAGTACAGAAATCTGGGCCTAAATCCATCGTTTTTTTGCTCACCATGCCATTCCAGTTTGAACCCAGCCATATGCAAATCAGTCTTGACCCTGTGCCTCATGGGACCAGTCCAGCCCGACCTGCCAAGCCAGGTCCTCCCAAGACTGGAACCAAGCATCCTAGGACCGTTTCGGGGTTTCACCCCTCTTCAGCCAGGATATTCTGATTTCAGTGGCATGGACAGCACGGGACTCACGTCTGAGCATAGCCGTCCCACTCGTGGTGACAAATGCAAAAACAACAGTTGATGGACAGAATGCAGAACAATGTCATACATTCGCCCCAGTACAGAGATCTGGGCCTAAATCCATCGTTTTTTTGCTCACCATGCCATTCCAGTTTGAACCCAGCCATATGCAAATCAGTCTTGACCCTGTGCCTCATGGGAACAGTCCAGCTCGAACTGCCAAGCCAGGTCCTCCCTGGACTGAAACCAAGCATCCTAGGACCGGTTTCGGGGTTTTACACCTCTTCAGCCAGGATAGCCTGATTCCAGCGGCATGGAGATCACGGGACTCACGTCTGAGCATACCCGTTTCACTCGGGGTGACAAATGCAAAAACTACAGTTGATGGACAGAATGCAGAACAATGTCATACATTCACCCCATTAAAGAGATCTGGGCCTAAATCCATCGTTTTTTTGCTCACCATGCCATTACAGTTTGAACGCAGCCATATGCAAATCAGTCTTGACCCTGTGCCTCATGGGAACAGTCCAGCCCGAACTGCCAAGCCAGTTCCTCCCTGGACTTGAACCAAGCATCCTAAGACCGGTTTCGGGGTTTCACCCCTCTTGAGCCAGGATAGCCTGATTCCAGTGGCATGGAGAGCACGGGACTCACGTCTGAGCATACCCGTCCCACTCGGGGTGACAAATGCAAAAACAACAGTTGATGGACTGAATGCAGAACAATGTCATACATTCACACCAGTACAGAGATCTGGGCCTAAATCCATCGTTTTTTTGCTGACCCTGCCATTCCAGTTTGAACCCAGCCATATGCAGATCAGTCTTAACCCTGTGCCTCATGGGAACAGTCTAACCCGAACTGCCAAGCCAGGTCCTCCCTGGACTGGAACCAAGCATCCTAGGAATGGTTTCGGCGTTTCACCCCTCTTCAGCCAGGATAGCCTGATTCCAGTGGCATGGATTGCACGGGACTCACGTCTGAGCATACCCGTCCGACTCGGGGTGACAAATGCAAAAACAACAGTTGATGGACTGAATGCAGAACAATGTCATACATTCACACCAGTACAGAGATCTGGGCCTAAATCCATCGTTTTTTTGCTCACCATGCCATTCCAGTTTGAACCCAGCCATATGCAGATCAGTCTTAACCCTGTGCCTCATGGGAACAGTCTAACCCGAACTGCCAAGCCAGGTCCTCCCTGGACTGGAACCAAGCATCCTAGGATCGGTTTCGGCGTTTCACCCCTCTTCAGCCAGGATAGCCTGATTCCAGTGGCATGGAGAGCACGGGACTCACGTCTGAGCATACCCGTCCCACTCGGGGTGACAAATGCAAAAACAACAGTTGATGGACAGAATGCAGAACAATGTCATACATTCTCCCCAGTACAGAGATCTGGGCCTAAATCCACTGTTTTTTTGCTAACCATGCCATTCCAGTTTGAACCCAGCCATATGCAAATCAGTCTTGACCCTGTGCCTCATGGGTACAGTCCAGCCCGACCCGCCAAGTCCTCCCTGGACTGGAACCAAGCATCCTAGCACCGTTTCGGGGTTTCACCCCTCTTCAGCCAGGATAGCCTGATTCCAGTGGCATGGAGAGCACGGGACTCACGTCTGAGTATACCCGTCCCACTCGGGGTGACAAATGCAAAAACAACAGTTGATGGACAGAATGCAGAACAATGTCATACATTCGCCCCAGTACAGAGATCTGGGCCTAAATCCATCGTTTTTTTGCTCACCATGCCATTCCAGTTTGAACCCAGCCATATGCAAATCAGTCTTGACCCTGTGCCTCATGGGAACAGTCCAGCCTGAACTACCAAGCCAGGTCCTTCCTGGACTGGAACCAAGCATCCTAGGACCGGTTTCGGGTTTCACCCCTCTTCAGCCAGGATAGCCTGATTCCAGTGGCATGGAGAGCACGGGACTCACGTCTGCGCATACCCGTCCCACTCGGGCTGACAAATGCAAAAACAACAGTTGATGGACTGAATGCAAAACAATGTCATACATTCACCCCAGCACAGAGATCTGGGCCTAAATCCATCGTTTTTTTGCTCACCATGCCATTCCAGTTTGAACCCAGCCATATGCAAATCAGTCTTGACCCTGTGCCTCATTGAACAGTCCAGCCCGAACTGCCAAGCCAGGTCCTCCTTGGACTGGAACCAAGCATCCTAGGATCGGTTTCGGGGTTTCACCCCTCTTCAGCCAGGATAGCCTGATTCCAGTGGCATGGAGAGCACAGGACTCACGTCTGAGCATACCCGTCCCACTCGGGGTGACAAAATGGAAAAACAACAGTTGATGAACAGAATGCAGAACAATGTCATACATTCACCCCAGTACAGAAATCTGGGCCTAAATCCATCGTTTTTTTGCTCACCATGCCATTCCAGTTTGAACCCAGCCATATGCAAATCAGTCTTGACCCTGTGCCTCATGGGACCACTCCAGCCCGACCTGCCAAGCCAGGTCCTCCCAAGACTGGAACCAAGCATCCTAGGACCGTTTCGGGGTTTCACCCCTCTTCAGCCAGGATAGCCTGATTTCAGTGGCATGGAGAGCACGGGACTCACGTCTGAGCATAGCCGTCCCACTCGTGGTGACAAATGCAAAAACAACAGTTGATGGACAGAATGCAGAACAATGTCATACATTCGCCCCAGTACAGAGATCTGGGCCTAAATCCATCGTTTTTTTGCTCACCATGCCATTCCAGTTTGAACCCAGCCATATGCAAATCAGTCTTGACCCTGTGCCTCATGGGAACAGTCCAGCCCAAACTGCCAAGCCAGGTCCTCCCTGGACTGGAACCAAGCATCCTAGGACCGGTTTCGGGGTTTTACACCTCTTCAGCCAGGATAGCCTGATTCCAGCGGCATGGAGATCACGGGACTCACGTCTGAGCATACCCGTCTCACTCGGGGTGACAAATGCAAAAACTACAGTTGATGGACAGAATGCAGAATAATGTCATACATTCACCCCATTAAAGAGATCTGGGCCTAAATGCATCGTTTTTTAGCTCACCATGCCATTACAGTTTGAACGCAGCCATATGCAAATCAGTCTTGACCCAGTGCCTCATGGGAACAGTCCAGCCCGAACTGCCAAGCCAGGTCCTCCCTGCACTTGAACCAAGCATCCTAAGACCGGTTTCGGGGTTTCACCCCTCTTGAGCCAGGATAGCCTGATTCCAGTGGCATGGAGAGCACGGGACTCACGTCTGAGCATACCCGTCCCACTCGGGGTGACAAATGCAAAAACAACAGTTGATGACCAGAATGCAGAACAATGTCATACATACACCCCAGTGCAGAGATCTGGGCCTAAATCCATTGTTATTTTGCTCACCATGCCATTCCAGTTTGAACCCAGCCATATGCAAATCAGTCTTGACCCTGTGCCTCATGGGAACAGTCCAGCCCGAACTGCCAAGCCAGGTCCTCCCTGGACTGGAACTAAGCATCCTAGGACCGGTTTCGGGGTTTCACCCCTCTTCAGCCAGGATAGCCTGATTCCAGTGGCATGGAAAGCACGGGACTCACGTCTGAGCATACCCGTCCCACTCGGGGTGACAAATGCAAAAACAACAGTTGGTGGACTGAATGCAGAACAATGTCATACATTCACACCAGTACAGAGATCTGGGCCTAAATCCATCGTTTTTTTGCTCACCATGCCATTCCAGTTTGAACCCAGCCATATGCAGATCAGTCTTAACCCTGTGCCTCATGGGAACAGTCTAACCCGAACTGCCAAGCCAGGTCCTCCCTGGACTGGAACCAAGCATCCTAGGATCAGTTTCGGCGTTTCACCCCTCTTCAGCCAGGATAGACTGATTCCAGTGGCATGGAGAGCACGGGACTCACGTCTGAGCATACCCATCCCACTCGGGGTGACAAAATGGAAAAACAACAGTTGATGGACAGAATGCAGAACAATGTCATACATTCTCCCCAGTACAGAGATCTGGGCCTAAATCCATTGTTTTTTTGCTAACCATGCCATTCCAGTTTGAACCCAGCCATATGCAAATCAGTCTTGACCCTGTGCCTCATGGGTACAGTCCAGCCCGACCCGCCAAGTCCTCCCTGGACTGGAACCAAGCATCCTAGCACCGTTTCGGGGTTTCACCCCTCTTCAGCCAGGATAGCCTGATTCCAGTGGCATGGAGAGCACGGGACTCACGTCTGAGTATACCCGTCCCACTCGGGGTGACAAATGCAAAAACAACAGTTTATGGACAGAATGCAGAACAATGTCATACATTCGCCCCAGTACAGAGATCTGGGCCTAAATCCATCGCTTTTTTTGCTCACCATGCCATTCCAGTTTGAACCCAGCCATATGCAAATCAGTCTTGACCCTGTGCCTCATGGGAACAGTCCAGCCTGAACTGCCAAGCCAGGTCCTTCCTGGACTGGAACCAAGCATCCTAGGACCGGTTTCGGGTTTCACCCCTCTTCAGCCAGGATAGCCTGATTCCAGTGGCATGGAGAGCACGGGACTCACGTCTGAGCATACCCGTCCCACTCGGGCTGACAAATGCAAAAACAACAGTTGATGGACTGAATGCAAAACAATGTCATACATTCACCCCAGCACAGAGATCTGGGCCTAAATCCATCGTTTTTTTGCTCACCATGCCATTCCAGTTTGAACCCAGCCATATGCAAATCAGTCTTGACCCTGTGCCTCATGGGAACAGTCCAGCCCGAACTGCCAAGCCAGGTCCTCCCTGGACTGGAACCAAGCATCCTAGGACCGGTTTCGGGGTTTCACCCCTCTTCAGCCAGGATAGCCTGATTCCAGTGGCATGGAAAGCACGGGACTCACGTCTGAGCATACCCGTCCCACTCGGGGTGACAAATGCAAAAACAACAGTTGATGGACAGAATACAGAACAATGTCATACATTCACCCCAGTACAGAGATCTGGGCCCAAATCCATCGTTTTTTTGCTCACCATGCCATTCCAGTTTGAACCCAGCCATATGCAAATCTGTCTTGACCCTGTGCCTCATGGTAACAGTCCAGCCCAAACTGCCAAGCCAGGTCCTCCCTGGACTGGAACCAAGCATTCTAGGACCGGTTTCAGGGTTTCAACCCTCTTCAGCCAGGATAGCCTGATTCCAGTGGCATGGAGAGCACGGGACTCACGTCTGAGCATACCCGTCCCACTCGGGGTGACAAAATGGAAAAACAACAGTTGATGAACAGAATGCAGAACAATGTCATACATTCACCCCAGTACAGAAATCTGGGCCTAAATCCATCGTTTTTTGCTCACCATGCCATTCCAGTTTGAACCCAGCCATATGCAAATCAGTCTTGACCCTGTGCCTCATGGGACCAGTCCAGCCCGACCTGCCAAGCAAGGTCCTCCCAAGACTGGAACCAAGCATCCTAGGACCGTTTCGGGGTTTCACCCCTCTTCAGCCAGGATAGCCTGATTTCAGTGGCATGGAGAGCACGGGACTCACGTCTGAGCATAGCCGTCCCACTCGTGGTGACAAATGCAAAAACAACAGTTGATGGACTGAATGCAGAAAAATGTCATACATTCACCCCAGTACAGAGATCTGGGCCTAAATCCATCGTTTTTTTGCTCACCATGCCATTCCAGTTTGAACCCAGCCATATGCAGATCAGTCTTAACCCTGTGCCTCATGGGAACAGTCTAGCCCGAACTGCCAAGCCAGGTCCTCCCTGGACTGGAACCAAGCATCCTAGGATCGGTTTCGGCGGTCCACCCCTCTTCAGCCAGGATAGCCTGATTCCAGTGGCATGGAGAGCACGGGACTCACGTCTGAGCATACCCGTCCCACTCGGGGTGACAAAATGGAAAAACAACAGTTGATGGACAGAATGCAGAACAATGTCATACATTCACCCCAGTACAGAGATCTGGGCCTAAATCCATTGTTTTTTTGCTAACCATGTGTTAGACCTGTCAGCCCTTTGGGTGGTCCCTCCTCATCATTATTTATTTTGTCCCACTTTTGCCTCAACCCCTGTTTGAATTTTTCCTTTTTGGGAACCACCAGACTTTTTAGTGTTGCTGCAGATTCAGGGAGCCATTTTAGCTACCCCTGAAACTTCTGTCTGAGGGCCTGGAGCACAAAATGGTGGCCACCTGTGACATCACCAGCATCCACTGGAACCTACCAGCACCTTCCAGAACATTCCAGGAGATTCCAGAACTCTGTGACAGTTGGAGACCGTTTAGAATGTTGGGAGGATAAGAGAGGCAGTTGGCAGTTGGAGCTGGCAGTTGGCACCTGACTGGTGAAGAGAGAGGAGCACAACAGTGAAGGAGGAAGGAGTGAAGCAGCAGGGGTGGAAACTTGTGCCTGGAGTGGGGTCCATAAACCCACCCTTGATACTTGTCCCTACTGATGGATCCCAGCCTATAGCCCTGTGTGGGAAGAAGACAGAAGAAACTTATCCTAAGGACCTGGACAGCAGGAACAGGCCTTAGAACCAAGAAAACAGCAAGATTCTGACCTGAGAACTGGTTTCCCTGGAGTCCGGCGTCGAGTAGCCTGAAGACCTGGAGCCCGAGGTGGAGAAGCGGCGCTGACTGAAGTAGCAGACGTCGTACCCGGAGCCGCCTGAGGTCGTGAGAGGGCGCCGACGGAGGTCGTGAGGAATACCAGAGGTCGAGGAGGAAGTGAACCGAGGTCGAGCGAGCGGCGTCATCGGAGGAGTGAAGTCCGCCCTCCGGAGTCGTCGGAGACCGAGGTAGAGGAGCACCGGAGGTCGGGAGTGAGGATCGCACTCCGGAGTCGCCCGGAGCCTGTGAGGAGGAGCACCGGAGGTCGGGGGTGAGGATCGCACCCCGGAGTCGCCGGAAGTCGACATCGAGGCCAGGCCGGCCGACGTCATCGGAGCCGAGAGCGCCATCGGACCGGAGCCGCCCGAAGTCGACATCGTGAAGAGACTGCCCGACGCCGTCGAATCGGAGGTCGAGATCGAACCGAGGCCACCGACATCGGACCGGAACCGCCTGCCGGCGTCGTCAAAGAACTGACATTGTGCCGAGGCCGCCGAGACCGAACCGGAACCGCCTCACGGCGTCGACACGACTCCAGCGGCGTCGGAACATCAGAAAAAGGGCAGTAAGTGGAGTAGAGGGCGCCTAAGGCCCTGTGGAGACCTGAGAGACTACTCTAAGGGGCTAGGGAGGTGCTGAAACCAACCTGACTATGCAAGGGGTGAACTGGGACTAACCTAGAGAGGTTGTGTGGAGAGAGAAAGCCAGGGCACTGGTATTCCCCCCTTTGATCTACCTCAGCTTAGGCCTCAGCCTTGTCCCAGCCAGTGAGTAGCCCCCCTCAAGCCTTCCACAACCCTACAAGCTGTGCCTGGGCCAAATCTGCCCTTAAGAATTGAAGTGTCATCTGATTACATGAGTGTTGCTGTATACTTTTAATTATTTATTGGGCGTACTGTATTTATTGAATTTTTACCTATTTATTGCTGCACTATATTTATAGGTCCACAGGACTTGATGGTGTACAATATTTATTGGTACAGTATTTATTGCCTCAAAGTATTTAATTGTCTGTATATATTGCACTTGTATTTATGCCCTGTTATTTATGATCACCCCTATTTATTTCATCAAACAGCCAGTATTTATTTGACCTGCACTATTTAAATTTGTATATTGTGATTGTCTTATTTATTTTTCCAATCAGCAACTAAGAGAAAAAGATAAAGAAGAATATTTTCATAATTTTTACGGTGTAGAGTCGTTTTTGGAACGGATGCACGCATGGTTATTGTATGGGTATATTGTATGCTTAGCACTGTGCCTGTTTCCTGACCACTCGAGCCAAGCTACCACAGTGTGTTCGGGGAGTCCACCACCACCCTGCGGAGTGGGAGTGGGCTGTTTCCAACATAAATTGGTGTTCAGTGGTGGGATAGAGCTGTGCCTACGCATACTCAACAATAACTGTGGGTAGTCCATAGGCCTACACCGGGAGTTTTCTCAAGAGCGGCCTTCCTAATTGTGGGTTTTTGTTTTTTCCAAATTTACTCTGGTGGTGGGAGGAGGTATTATTAAAGGTACCCCCCTGCATAGTTACTGCACAAAAACCTGTCCTCTAACCTGAGTGGGCAAGATGGAGTTTGTACTAGAAGATTTAGAAACGTACACTGTGGCCCAACTCAGGGAGTTTTGCCAGCGGGAGGGGGTGTACTGTCCCCCAGGAGCAAAGAAGGGTGCACTCCAAACCAGCTTAAGGGCTTGGGGGGAGGCACGCCGAGAAAGCAAGGCTGAGGAGGAAGACAGGGATGGAGAGCCTGACCCCGAGGGGGCTGAGATGTACCAACCTGAGGTGGGGAACCTGTCAGCAGGGCCCAGGACACTTTCTAGGAAGGGCAGCACTGTCTCTAGCGGGGGCTTATCCAGCGTGGAGTTAGCAGATCGGAGAGAGAAAAGACAGCTCACATGGGATTTAGCAAAGCTGGAGAAGGAGAAGGAGGAACAGAGGTTGGCTCATGAGACGGAGAAAGAGAGGATGGCTCATGAGATAAGACTGAAAGAGATAGAGCTTCAGATCTTAAGAATTGGGGCACCAACTGTTCCTAATGGTGGCAGCAAAGACCAAGAAATCACCAGGGAATCCAAACCTTACCTGCCAAAGGACATAGTAGCTAGCTATGGGGCGGGTGACGACATCGCCAAGTGGCTAGCAGCCTATGAGGTCTCGTTGAGGGCCCATGGGGTTCCAGTGAAGTATTGGGGAGGAGGATTGTATAGGTACATGCCTCCAGCTGGTAGGGATGCTTTATTGGGCCTCGAAGAGGATGAGCAGACCCACTACCCCACCATGAAACTGGCGCTCATCAGAAAGTTTGGACTAACACCTGAAAAGTACAGACAGAAGTTCAGGGGTAGTCACAAACTGGGCACACAGAATTGGGTGGACTTCCTGGACTATGCAAAGAAGGCACTGGAAGGTTGGATTCAGGGCAGTGAAGTAAGGAACTACGAGGAGCTGTTTGACCTAGTACTGAAGGAACACCTACTCGAGAAATGTTTCCCTGAACTGCGGCAACACCTGGTGGATAGCAAGCTGACCAGTCCCCGGAAGCTTGCTGAGGAGGCGGACATTTGGGCTAGTACCCGGGTGTCCACAAGGGGGACTGGAGGGGATACTCAAAAGGCCGGACAGGGCGCCCCCCAGAAGAAAGAGGGAGGGGAAAAGAAAAAGGAGTTCTCCAAAGGCCCCCAAAATAACTTCCAAGGGAAGGGAACAGGATTCACCTCTAAGGCTAACCCACCCAGAAACCCTAATCCTGGCCAGAGTCAGCAGCCAAGGGTTGTCCATTGCTACGAGTGCGGTGGCGTTGGACACTATAAAGGAGATCCGAAGTGTCAGAAACGATCACCCCCTCCCACTGGAGGAAAGCCCCCCGGAGTAGCTAGTGTAGTGCTCGGGGAGGAGATGCCCTTAACTAAGGGAAGGGAGTGGGCGGGTGTCACTCTAGTGTCCCTGGGAGAACGGGAGATGGTTCCTAAGATCCAGGTGCCCGCAAATACCGCAAAGTATGGGCAGTGGATCACCATCAACGGCCAAAGAGGGGAGGCTCTGAGAGACACAGGAGCCAGTATGACTATGGTGCGTAGCCAGCTGGTGTCTCCAGAGCAGGTAATTCCCGATGTACTCCACCCAGCCGCGATGGCTGACGGCAGAACAGGTCACTATCCCGTGGCCGAGGTTCCCTTTGAATGGGGGGGGGTTGCAGGTTCACTTCGAGTTGCCGTAAGCCCTGCCGTGCCAGTCGATTGTCTGCTGGGCAATGACATGGAGCACAACGCTTGGAAGGAGGTGGAATACCGGACTCACACCGAGATGCTGGGTACACCTGACTGGGCCTGTGTTAGCACAAGGTCCGAGACTACCCGAAGAGGGAGTTCATTCCGGCTGGAGCCTGGAACAAAGGCCCAGCCAGCTGCCAGTCAAGGCAAGAACCGAGGACAGGAGGAGCCTGCCTCGGCGTCTCCACCCCGTAGGACGGATAGGCCACCGGAGGTGGTGGGCCAGGAGTCTGCGGAGGGGGACGTTACCAACCTGGAGGACTTACCCATCCCGGCCGAGTGGCACGTGGAGGGAGGCCCGTCCAGGGAGGAATTCTGCCAGGGCCAGAGGGAGTGCCCTACCCTTGAGGGGCTGAGGCGACAGGCCGAAGCCCAGGCAGCAGGGAACGTTGAAGGGAACTACAGTGTTTACTGGGAGGATGGCCTCCTCTACAGTGAACCCAAGGCACCCCTACATGGATCGTTACGAGCCTTGGTAGTTCCTCAACGTTATTGAGCCTTCCTTTTAGAGTTGGCTCACGAGATACCATTGGCAGGACACCTGGGGCAAGACAAGACCTTCGCCCGTCTTGTCCCACACTTTTATTGGCCTCAGATGAAAGTGTCGTCCGATACCTACTGCCGGACATGTGTGTCTTGCCAAGCCAGTGGGAAAACAGGGGTGAAGCTGAAAGCTCCCCTGGAACCACTCCCTGTCGTTAGCACCCCCTTTGAAAGGGTGGGCATCGACATTGTGGGTCCATTAGATCCACCAACTACAGCTGGTCACAGGTTTATCCTGGTTCTGGTGGATCATGCCACACGGTACCCAGAGGCAATACCTCTGAGGACCATAACAGCACCTGTTGTGGCTAGGGCCCTGATGGGAATCTTTACCCGAGTGGGTTTTCCCAAGGAAGTTGTGTCCGACAGGGGGACCAACTTCATGTCAGCATATATGCGGGCAATGTGGAAGGAGTGTGGAGTGACCTACCGGTTCACAACTCCTTACCACCCCCAGACCAATGGTCTAGTGGAAAGGTTTAACAAAACCTTAAAAGGCATGATCAGAAGTCTGCCTGAAAGCCTGCGGAGGAAATGGGACGTCCTCCTACCCTGTTTACTTTTTTCCTACAGGGAAGTGCCACAGAAGGGAGTGGGCTTCAGCCCCTTCGAGCTTCTGTATGGGCACCCTGTACGTGGACCTCTTAACCTGGTGAGAGACGGATGGGAAAGAACTCCCAGAAAGCTCCCCCAGGATGTGGTGAGCTACATGCTGGCCTTCCGGAGCCAAATGGCTAAGTTGTGGAAGCAAGCTTCTGACAACTTGGAAGCCAGCCAAGCAGTAATGAAGGCGTGGTATGACCACAACGCTCACCCGGTGGAGTTGGAGCCTGGCCAGAAGGTGTGGGTGATCGAACCAGGAGAGCTTAGTGCCCTCCAGGATCGCTGGTCAGGACCCTTTGAGGTGTTGGAGAAGAAGGGTAAGGCTACCTACTTGGTGGACCTGAAGACCCCTCGTCAGCCCCTGCGGGTGCTGCATGCCAACCGCCTCAAACCCCACCACGAGAGGCCCGAAGTCATCTTGATGATGGTGACTGACGGAGGAGAGGACGTGGAAAGCGAGCCTCTCCCTGATCTGTTTGCGTCTCAGGAAAAGGATGGGTCGGTGGAGGGAGTGATTCTCTCCCCATCTCTAACTCCTGAACAGCAGGAGGACTGTCGCCAGGCCCTGGGGCAGTACTCTGCGTTGTTCTCCCTTGTCCCGGGTAGGACTCACCTGTGCGTCCATGACGTGGACACAGGAGACAGCCCACCTGTGAAGTCCAAGATCTACCGGATGTCAGACAAGGTGAAGGCCAGCATTCATAGTGAAGTCACTAAGATGCTGGAGCTAGGAGTGATTGAACCTTCTAGCAGCCCCTGGTCCAGTCCGGTGGTGTTAGTACCGAAAGCTGCACCACCGGGTGCCCAACCAGAACTGAGGTTCTGTGTGGACTACCGGGGACTGAATTCAGTGACAAAGACTGATGCACATCCGATCCCTAGGGCGGATGAATTAATTGACCGGCTGGGAGCTGCCCAATATCTAAGTACCTTTGACCTTACTTCGGGGTACTGGCAGATCTCTTTGACTGATGGAGCAAGGGAAAGGTCAGCCTTCTCCACGCCCAATGGCCACTACCAGTTCTGTGTGATGCCCTTTGGGCTCAAGAACGCACCTGCCACGTTTCAGCGCCTGGTAAACCAGATCCTCACCGGAATGGAGAGTTTCTCTGCTGCTTATCTGGATGACATAGCCGTCTTCAGTAACAGCTGGGAGGATCACTTGCGTCACCTGCAAGCTGTTCTCCAGGCCCTGAGACAAGCTGGATTGACGATCAAGGCCAGCAAGTGCCAGATCGGGCAGGGGTCGGTAGTGTACCTTGGACACTTGGTGGGTAGGGGAGCGGTGCAACCCCTCCAGGCGAAGATCGAGGCCATCATGGCCTGGGAACCCCCCAAGACACAGACTGAGGTCCGAGCATTTTTGGGCCTCACGGGATACTACCGCCGCTTCGTGAAGGGGTACGGTACCATCGTAGCCCCCCTCACGGAGCTCACGTCCAAGAAACAACCTCGACGGGTAGTCTGGACGGAGGCTTGTCAGCAAGCCTTTGAGAAATTGAAGAAAGCCATGTGCGAGGCCCCGGTCTTAAGGGCCCCAGACTTTTCCAAGAAGTTCATTGTCCAGACAGATGCATCAGAACATGGCATTGGGGCAGTGTTATCGCAACTCAACGAAGAGGGTCTGGATCAACCCGTGGTCTTCCTATCCAGGAGACTACTTCCCAGGGAACAGAAGTGGAGTGCAATAGAGCGTGAAGCCTTTGCAGTGGTATGGGCTCTGAAGAAGTTGCGGCCATACCTGTTTGGCTCGCACTTCCTAGTTCAGACCGACCACAGACCCCTTCGTTGGCTGATGCAAATGAAGGGGGAGAATCCCAAGTTGTTGAGGTGGTCTATTTCCCTACAGGGGATGGACTTTCAGGTGGAACATCGGCCTGGAGTGGACCACGCCAATGCAGACGGTCTCTCAAGGTATTTCCGCCTTAGTGATGAGAACTCCCAAGGGGTTGGGTAGCTCTCCCCACTTTCAGCTGGGGGGGACGCGTGTTAGACCTGTCAGCCCTTTGGGTGGTCCCTCCTCATCATTATTTATTTTGTCCCACTTTTGCCTCAACCCCTGTTTGAATTTTTCCTTTTTGGGAACCACCAGACTTTTTAGTGTTGCTGCAGATTCAGGGAGCCATTTTAGCTACCCCTGAAACTTCTGTCTGAGGGCCTGGAGCACAAAATGGTGGCCACCTGTGACATCACCAGCATCCACTGGAACCTACCAGCACCTTCCAGAACATTCCAGGAGATTCCAGAACTCTGTGACAGTTGGAGACCGTTTAGAATGTTGGGAGGATAAGAGAGGCAGTTGGCACCTGACTGGTGAAGAGAGAGGAGCACAACAGTGAAGGAGGAAGGAGTGAAGCAGCAGGGGTGGAAACTTGT
This sequence comes from Triturus cristatus, assembly GCF_964204655.1. Classification (NCBI taxonomy): domain Eukaryota; kingdom Metazoa; phylum Chordata; class Amphibia; order Caudata; family Salamandridae; genus Triturus; species Triturus cristatus. The sequence goes on from NW_028187356.1 coordinate 53,119, forward strand.
GCCTGGAGTGGGGTCCATAAACCCACCCTTGATACTTGTCCCTACTGATGGATCCCAGCCTATAGCCCTGTGTGGGAAGAAGACAGAAGAAACTTATCCTAAGGACCTGGACAGCAGGAACAGGCCTTAGAACCAAGAAAACAGCAAGATTCTGACCTGAGAACTGGTTTCCCTGGAGTCCGGCGTCGAGTAGCCTGAAGACCTGGAGCCCGAGGTGGAGAAGCGGCGCTGACTGAAGTAGCAGACGTCGTACCCGGAGCCGCCTGAGGTCGTGAGAGGGCGCCGACGGAGGTCGTGAGGAATACCAGAGGTCGAGGAGGAAGTGAACCGAGGTCGAGCGAGCGGCGTCATCGGAGGAGTGAAGTCCGCCCTCCGGAGTCGTCGGAGACCGAGGTAGAGGAGCACCGGAGGTCGGGAGTGAGGATCGCACTCCGGAGTCGCCCGGAGCCTGTGAGGAGGAGCACCGGAGGTCGGGGTGAGGATCGCACCCCGGAGTCGCCGGAAGTCGACATCGAGGCCAGGCCGGCCGACGTCATCGGAGCCGAGAGCGCCATCGGACCGGAGCCGCCCGAAGTCGACATCGTGAAGAGACTGCCCGACGCCGTCGAATCGGAGGTCGAGATCGAACCGAGGCCACCGACATCGGACCGGAACCGCCTGCCGGCGTCGTCAAAGAACTGACATTGTGCCGAGGCCGCCGAGACCGAACCGGAACCGCCTCACGGCGTCGACACGACTCCAGCGGCGTCGGAACATCAGAAAAAGGGCAGTAAGTGGAGTAGAGGGCGCCTAAGGCCCTGAGGAGACCTGAGAGACTACTCTAAGGGGCTAGGGAGGTGCTGAAACCAACCTGACTGTGCAAGGGGTGAACTGGGACTAACCTAGAGAGGTTGTGTGGAGAGAGAAAGCCAGGGCACTGGTATTCCCCCCTTTGATCTACCTCAGCTTAGGCCTCAGCCTTGTCCCAGCCAGGGAGTAGCCCCCCTCAAGCCTTCCACAACCCTACAAGCTGTGCCTGGGCCAAATCTGCCCTTAAGAATTGAAGTGTCATCTGATTACATGAGTGTTGCTGTATACTTTTAATTATTTATTGGGGGTACTGTATTTATTGAATTTTTACCTATTTATTGCTGCACTATATTTATAGGTCCACAGGACTTGATGGTGTACAATATTTATTGGTACAGTATTTATTGCCTCAAAGTATTTAATTGTCTGTATATATTGCACTTGTATTTATGCCCTGTTATTTATGATCACCCCTATTTATTTCATCAAACAGCCAGTATTTATTTGACCTGCACTATTTAAATTTGTATATTGTGATTGTCTTATTTATTTTTCCAATCAGCAACTAAGAGAAAAAGATAAAGAAGAATATTTTCATAATTTTTACGGTGTAGAGTCGTTTTTGGAACGGATGCACGCATGGTTATTGTATGGGTATATTGTATGCTTAGCACTGTGCCTGTTTCCTGACCACTCGAGCCAAGCTACCACAGTGTGTTCGGGGAGTCCACCACCACCCTGCGGAGTGGGAGTGGGCTGTTTCCAACACCATGCCATTCCAGTTTGAACCCAGCCATATGCAAATCAGTCTTGACCCTGTGCCTCATGGGTACAGTCCAGCCCGACCTGCCAAGCCAAGTCCTCCCTGGACTGGAACCAAGCATCCTAGGACCGTTTCGGGGTTTCACCCCTCTTCAGCCAGGATAGCCTGATTCCAGTGGCATGGAGAGCACGGGACTCACGTCTGAGTATACCCGTCCCACTCGGGGTGACAAATGCAAAAACAACAGTTGATGGACAGAATGCAGAACAATGTCATACATTCTCCCCAGTACAGAGATCTGGGCCTAAATCCATCGTTTTTTTGCTCACCATGCCATTCCAGTTTGAACCCAGCCATATGCAAATCAGTCTTGACCCTGTGCCTCATGGGAAAAGTCCAGCCTGAACTGCCAAGCCAGGTCCTCCCTGGACTGGAACCAAGCATCCTAGGACCGGTTTCGGGGTTTTACACCTCTTCAGCCAGGATAGCCTGATTCCAGCGGCATGGAGATCACGGGACTCACGTCTGAGCATACCCGTCCCACTCGGGGTGACAAATGCAAAAACAACAGTTAATGGACAGAATGCAGAACAATGTCATACATTCACCCCATTAAAGAGATCTGGGCCTAAATCCATCGTTTTTTTGCTCACCATGCCATTCGAGTTTGAACGCAGCCATATGCAAATCAGTCTTGACCCTGTGCCTCATGGGAACAGTCCAGCCCGAACTGCCAAGCCAGGTTCTCCCTGGACTTGAACCAAGCATCCTAAGACCGGTTTTGGGGTTTCACCCCTCTTGAGCCAGGATAGCCTGATTCCAGTGGCATGGAGAGCACGGGACTCACGTCTGAGCATACCCGTCCCACTCGGGGTGACAAATGCAAAAACAACAGTTGATGGACAGAATGCAGAACAATGTCATACATTCACCCCAGTACAGAGATCTGGGCCTAAATCCATCGTTATTTTGCTCACCATGCCATTCCAGTTTGAACCCAGCCATATGCAAATCGGTCTTGACCCTGTGCCTCATGGGAACAGTCCAGCCTGAACTGCCAAGCCAGGTCCTTCCTGGACTGGAACCAAGCATCCTAGGACCGGTTTCGGGTTTCACCCCTCTTCAGCCAGGATAGCCTGATTCCAGTGGCATGGAGAGCACGGAACTCACGTCTGAGCATACCCGTCCCACCCGTGGTGACAAATGCAAAAACAACAGTTGATGGACAGAATGCAGAACAATGTCAAACATTCACCCCAGTACAGAGATCTGGGCCTAAATCCATCGTTTTTTTGCTCACCATGCCATTCCAGTTTGAACCCAGCAATATGCAAATCAGTCTTGACCCTGTGCCTCATGGGAACAGTCCAGCCTGAACTGCCAAGCCAGGTCCTTCCTGGACTGGAACCAAGCATCCTAGGACCAGTTTCGGGTTTCACCCCTCTTCAGCCAGGATAGCCTGATTCCAGTGGCATGGAGAGCACGGGACTCACGTCTGAGCATACCCGTCCCACTCGGGGTGACAAATGCAAAAACAACAGTTGATGGACTGAATGCAAAACAATGTCATACATTCACCCCAGTACAGAGATCTGGGCCTAAATCCATCGTTTTTTTGCTCACCATGCCATTCCAGTTTGAACCCAGCCATATGCAGATCAGTCTTAACCCTGTGCCTCATGGGAACAGTCTAACCCGAACTGCCAAGCCAGGTCCGCCCTGGACTGGAACCAAGCATCCTAGGATCAGTTTCGGCGTTTCACCCCTCTTCAGCCAGGATAGCCTGATTCCAGTGGCATGGAGAGCACGGGACTCACGTCTGAGCATACCCGTTCCACTCGGGGTGACAAAATGGAAAAACAACAGTTGATGGACAGAATGCAGAACAATGTCATACATTCTCCCCAGTACAGAGATCTGGGCCTAAATCCATTGTTTTTTTGCTAACCATGCCATTCCAGTTTGAACCCAGCCATATGCAAATCAGTCTTGACCCTGTGCCTCATGGGTACAGTCCAGCCCGACCTGCCAAGCCAAGTCCTCCCTGGACTGGAACCAAGCATCCTAGGACCGTTTCGGGGTTTCACCCCTCTTCAGCCAGGATAGCCTGATTCCAGTGGCATGGAGAGCACGGGACTCACGTCTGAGCATACCCGTCCCACTCGTGGTGACAAATGCAAAAACAACAGTTGATGGACAGAATGCAGAACAATGTCATACATTCATCCCAGTACAGAGATCTGGGCCTAAATCCATCGTTTTTTTGCTCACCATGAAATTCCAGTTTGAACCCAGCCATATGCAGATCAGTCTTGACCCTGTGCCTCATGGGAACAGCCCAGCCCGAACTGCCAACCCAGGTCCTCCCTAGACTAGAACCAAGCATCCTAGGACCGGTTTCGGGGTTTTACCCCTCTTCAGCAATGATAGCCTGATTCCAGCGGCATGGAGAGCACGGGACTCACGTCTGAGCATACCCGTCTCACTCGGGGTGACAAATGCAAAAACAACAGTTGATGGACAGAATGCAGAACAATGTCATACATTCTCCCCAGTACAGAGATCTGGGCCTAAATCCATTGTTTTTTTGCTAACCATGCCATTCCAGTTTGAACCCAGCCATATGCAAATCAGTCTTGACCCTGTGCCTCATGGGTACAGTCCAGCCCGACCCGCCAAGTCCTCCCTGGACTGGAACCAAGCATCCTAGCACCGTTTCGGGGTTTCACCCCTCTTCAGCCAGGATAGCCTGATTCCAGTGGCATGGAGAGCACGGGACTCACGTCTGAATATACCCGTCCCACTCGGGGTGACAAATGCAAAAACAACAGTTGATGGACAGAATCCAGAACAATGTCATACATTCTCCCCTGTACAGAGATCTGGGCCTAAATCCATCGTTTTTTTGCTCACCATGCCATTCCAGTTTGAACCCAGCCATATGCAAATCAGTCTTGACCCTGTGCCTCATGGGAAAAGTCCAGCCTGAACTGCCAAGCCAGGTCCTCCCTGGACTGGAACCAAGCATCCTAGGACCGGTTTCGGGGTTTTACATCTCTTCAGCCAGGATAGCCTGATTCCAGCGGCATGGAGATCACGGGACTCACGTCTGAGCATACCCGTCCCACTCGGGGTGACAAATGCAAAAACAACAGTTGATGGACAGAATGCAGAACAATGTCATACATTCACCCCATTAAAGAGATCTGGGCCTAAATCCATCGTTTTTTTGCTCACCATGCCATTCGAGTTTGAACGCAGCCATATGCAAATCAGTCTTGACCCTGTGCCTCATGGGAACAGTCCAGCCCGAACTGCCAAGCCAGGTTCTCCCTGGACTTGAACCAAGCATCCTAAGACCGGTTTCGGGGTTTCACCCCTCTTGAGCCAGGATAGCCTGATTCCAGTGGCATGGAGAGCACGGGACTCACGTCTGAGCATACCCGTCCCACTCGGGGTGACAAATGCAAAAACAACAGTTGATGGACAGAATGCAGAACAATGTCATACATTCACCCCAGTACAGAGATCTGGGCCTAAATCCATCGTTATTTTGCTCACCATGCCATTCCAGTTTGAACCCAGCCATATGCAAATCAGTCTTGACCCTGTGCCTCATGGGAACAGTCCAGCCTGAACTGCCAAGCCAGGTCCTTCCTGGACTGGAACCAAGCATCCTAGGACCGGTTTCGGGTTTCACCCCTCTTCAGCCAGGATAGCCTGATTCCAGTGGCATGGAGAGCACGGGACTCACGTCTGAGCATACCCGTCCCACCCGTGGTGACAAATGCAAAAACAACAGTTGATAGACAGAATGCAGAACAATGTCAAACATTCACCCCAGTACAGAGATCTGGGCCTAAATCCATCGTTTTTTTGCTCACCATGCCATTCCAGTTTGAACCCAGCAATATGCAAATCAGTCTTGACCCTGTGCCTCATGGGAACAGTCCAGCCTGAACTGCCAAGCCAGGTCCTTCCTGGACTGGAACCAAGCATCCTAGGACCGGTTTCGGGTTTCACCCCTCTTCAGCCAGGATAGCCTGATTCCAGTGGCATGGAGAGCACGGGACTCACGTCTGAGCATACCCGTCCCACTCGGGATGACAAATGCAAAAACAACAGTTGATGGACTGAATGCAAAACAATGTCATACATTCACCCCAGTACAGAGATCTGGGCCTAAATCCATCGTTTTTTTGCTCACCATGCCATTCCAGTTTGAACCCAGCCATATGCAGATCAGTCTTAACCCTGTGCCTCATGGGAACAGTCTAACCCGAACTGCCAAGCCAGGTCCTCCCTGGACTGGAACCAAGCATCCTAGGATCAGTTTCGGCGTTTCACCCCTCTTCAGCCAGGATAGCCTGATTCCAGTGGCATGGAGAGCACGGGACTCACGTCTGAGCATACCCGTCCCACTCGGGGTGACAAAATGGAAAAACAACAGTTGATGGACAGAATGCAGAACAATGTCATACATTCTCCCCAGTACAGAGATCTGTGCCTAAATCCATTGTTTTTTTGCTAACCATGCCATTCCAGTTTGAACCCAGCCATATGCAAATCAGTCTTGACCCTGTGCCTCATGGGTACAGTCCAGCCCGACCCGCCAAGTCCTCCCTGGACTGGAACCAAGCATCCTAGCACCGTTTCGGGGTTTCACCCCTCTTCAGCCAGGATAGCCTGATTCCAGTGGCATGGAGAGCACGGGACTCACGTCTGAGTATACCCGTCCCACTCGGGGTGACAAATGCAAAAACAACAGTTGATGGACAGAATGCAGAACAATGTCATACATTCGCCCCAGTACAGAGATCTGGGCCTAAATCCATCGCTTTTTTTGCTCACCATGCCATTCCAGTTTGAACCCAGCCATATGCAAATCAGTCTTGACCCTGTGCCTCACGGGAACAGTCCAGCCTGAACTGCCAAGCCAGGTCCTTCCTGGACTGGAACCAAGCATCCTAGGACCGGTTTCGGGTTTCACCCCTCTTCAGCCAGGATAGCCTGATTCCAGTGGCATGGAGAGCACGGGACTCACGTCTGAGCATACCCGTCCCACTCGGGCTGACAAATGCAAAAACAACAGTTGATGGACTGAATGCAAAACAATGTCATACATTCTCCCCAGTACAGAGATCTGGGCCTAAATCCATTGTTTTTTTGCTAACCATGCCATTCCAGTTTGAACCCAGCCATATGCAAATCAGTCTTGACCCTGTGCCTCATGGGTACAGTCCAGCCCGACCCGCCAAGTCCTCCCTGGACTGGAACCAAGCATCCTAGCACCGTTTTGGGGTTTCACCCCTCTTCAGCCAGGATAGCCTGATTCCAGTGGCATGGAGAGCACGGGACTCACGTCTGAGTATACCCGTCCCACTCGGGGTGACAAATGCAAAAACAACAGTTGATGGACAGAATGCAGAACAATGTCATACATTCGCCCCAGTACAGAGATCTGGGCCTAAATCCATCGTTTTTTTGCTCACCATGCCATTCCAGTTTGAACCCAGCCATATGCAAATCAGTCTTGACCCTGTGCCTCATGGGAACAGTCCAGCCTGAACTGCCAAGCCAGGTCCTTCCTGGACTGGAGCCAAGCATCCTAGGACCGGTTTCGGGTTTCACCCCTCTTCAGCCAGGATAGCCTGATTCCAGTGGCATGGAGAGCACGGGACTCACGTCTGAGCATACCCGTCCCACTCGGGCTGACAAATGCAAAAACAACAGTTGATGGACTGAATGCAAAACAATGTCATACATTCACCCCAGCACAGAGATCTGGGCCTAAATCCATCGTTTTTTTGCTCACCATGCCATTCCAGTTTGAACCCAGCCATATGCAAATCAGTCTTGACCCTGTGCCTCATGGGAACAGTCCAGCCCGAACTGCCAAGCCAGGTCCTCCCTGGACTGGAACCAAGCATCCTAGGACCGGTTTCGGGGTTTCACCCCTCTTCAGCCAGGATAGCCTGATTCCAGTGGCATGGAAAGCACGGGACTCACGTCTGAGCATACCCGTCCCACTCGGGGTGACAAATGCAAAAACAACAGTTGATGGACAGAATACAGAACAATGTCATACATTCACCCCAGTACAGAGATCTGGGCCTAAATCCATCGTTTTTTTGCTCACCATGCCATTCCAGTTTGAACCCAGCCATATGCAAATCTGTCTTGACCCTGTGCCTCATGGTAACAGTCCAGCCCGACCTGCCAAGCAAGGTCCTCCCAAGACTGGAACCAAGCATCCTAGGACCGTTTCGGGGTTTCACCCCTCTTCAGCCAGGATAGCCTGATTTCAGTGGCATGGAGAGCACGGGACTCACGTCTGAGCATACCCGTCCCACTCGGGGTGACAAATGCAAAAACAACAGTTGATGGACTGAATGCAGAAAAATGTCATACATTCACCCCAGTACAGAGATCTGGGCCTAAATCCATCGTTTTTTTGCTCACCATGCCATTCCAGTTTGAACCCAGCCATATGCAGATCAGTCTTAACCCTGTGCCTCATGGGAACAGTCTAGCCCGAACTGCCAAGCCAGGTCCTCCCTGGACTGGAACCAAGCATCCTAGGATCGGTTTCGGCGGTCCACCCCTCTTCAGCCAGGATAGCCTGATTCCAGTGGCATGGAGAGCACGGGACTCACGTCTGAGCATACCCGTCCCACCCGTGGTGACAAATGCAAAAACAACAGTTGATAGACAGAATGCAGAACAATGTCAAACATTCACCCCAGTACAGAGATCTGGGCCTAAATCCATCGTTTTTTTGCTCACCATGCCATTCCAGTTTGAACCCAGCAATATGCAAATCAGTCTTGACCCTGTGCCTCATGGGAACAGTCCAGCCTGAACTGCCAAGCCAGGTCCTTCCTGGACTGGAACCAAGCATCCTAGGACCGGTTTCGGGTTTCACCCCTCTTCAGCCAGGATAGCCTGATTCCAGTGGCATGGAGAGCACGGGACTCACGTCTGAGCATACCCGTCCCACTCGGGGTGACAAATGCAAAAACAACAGTTGATGGACTGAATGCAAAACAATGTCATACATTCACCCCAGTACAGAGATCTGGGCCTAAATCCATCGTTTTTTTGCTCACCATGCCATTCCAGTTTGAACCCAGCCATATGCAGATCAGTCTTAACCCTGTGCCTCATGGGAACAGTCTAACCCGAACTGCCAAGCCAGGTCCTCCCTGGACTGGAACCAAGCATCCTAGGATCAGTTTCGGCGTTTCACCCCTCTTCAGCCAGGATAGCCTGATTCCAGTGGCATGGAGAGCACGGGACTCACGTCTGAGCATACCCGTCCCACTCGGGGTGACAAAATGGAAAAACAACAGTTGATGGACAGAATGCAGAACAATGTCATACATTCTCCCCAGTACAGAGATCTGGGCCTAAATCCATTGTTTTTTGCTAACCATGCCATTCCAGTTTGAACCCAGCCATATGCAAATCAGTCTTGACCCTGTGCCTCATGGGTACAGTCCAGCCCGACCCGCCAAGTCCTCCCTGGACTGGAACCAAGCATCCTAGCACCGTTTCGGGGTTTCACCCCTCTTCAGCCAGGATAGCCTGATTCCAGTGGCATGGAGAGCACGGGACTCACGTCTGAGTATACCCGTCCCACTCGGGGTGACAAATGCAAAAACAACAGTTGATGGACAGAATGCAGAACAATGTCATACATTCGCCCCAGTACAGAGATCTGGGCCTAAATCCATCGCTTTTTTTGCTCACCATGCCATTCCAGTTTGAACCCAGCCATATGCAAATCAGTCTTGACCCTGTGCCTCACGGGAACAGTCCAGCCTGAACTGCCAAGCCAGGTCCTTCCTGGACTGGAACCAAGCATCCTAGGACCGGTTTCGGGTTTCACCCCTCTTCAGCCAGGATAGCCTGATTCCAGTGGCATGGAGAGCACGGGACTCACGTCTGAGCATACCCGTCCCACTCGGGCTGACAAATGCAAAAACAACAGTTGATGGACTGAATGCAAAACAATGTCATACATTCTCCCCAGTACAGAGATCTGGGCCTAAATCCATTGTTTTTTTGCTAACCATGCCATTCCAGTTTGAACCCAGCCATATGCAAATCAGTCTTGACCCTGTGCCTCATGGGTACAGTCCAGCCCGACCCGCCAAGTCCTCCCTGGACTGGAACCAAGCATCCTAGCACCGTTTTGGGGTTTCACCCCTCTTCAGCCAGGATAGCCTGATTCCAGTGGCATGGAGAGCACGGGACTCACGTCTGAGTATACCCGTCCCACTCGGGGTGACAAATGCAAAAACAACAGTTGATGGACAGAATGCAGAACAATGTCATACATTCGCCCCAGTACAGAGATCTGGGCCTAAATCCATCGTTTTTTTGCTCACCATGCCATTCCAGTTTGAACCCAGCCATATGCAAATCAGTCTTGACCCTGTGCCTCATGGGAACAGTCCAGCCTGAACTGCCAAGCCAGGTCCTTCCTAGACTGGAGCCAAGCATCCTAGGACCGGTTTCGGGTTTCACCCCTCTTCAGCCAGGATAGCCTGATTCCAGTGGCATGGAGAGCACGGGACTCACGTCTGAGCATACCCGTCCCACTCGGGCTGACAAATGCAAAAACAACAGTTGATGGACTGAATGCAAAACAATGTCATACATTCACCCCAGCACAGAGATCTGGGCCTAAATCCATCGTTTTTTTGCTCACCATGCCATTCCAGTTTGAACCCAGCCATATGCAAATCAGTCTTGACCCTGTGCCTCATGGGAACAGTCCAGCCCGAACTGCCAAGCCAGGTCCTCCCTGGACTGGAACCAAGCATCCTAGGACCGGTTTCGGGGTTTCACCCCTCTTCAGCCAGGATAGCCTGATTCCAGTGGCATGGAAAGCACGGGACTCACGTCTGAGCATACCCGTCCCACTCGGGGTGACAAATGCAAAAACAACAGTTGATGGACAGAATACAGAACAATGTCATACATTCACCCCAGTACAGAGATCTGGGCCTAAATCCATCGTTTTTTTGCTCACCATGCCATTCCAGTTTGAACCCAGCCATATGCAAATCTGTCTTGACCCTGTGCCTCATGGTAACAGTCCAGCCCGACCTGCCAAGCAAGGTCCTCCCAAGACTGGAACCAAGCATCCTAGGACCGTTTCGGGGTTTCACCCCTCTTCAGCCAGGATAGCCTGATTTCAGTGGCATGGAGAGCACGGGACTCACGTCTGAGCATACCCGTCCCACTCGGGGTGACAAATGCAAAAACAACAGTTGATGGACTGAATGCAGAAAAATGTCATACATTCACCCCAGTACAGAGATCTGGGCCTAAATCCATCGTTTTTTTGCTCACCATGCCATTCCAGTTTGAACCCAGCCATATGCAGATCAGTCTTAACCCTGTGCCTCATGGGAACAGTCTAGCCCGAACTGCCAAGCCAGGTCCTCCCTGGACTGGAACCAAGCATCCTAGGATCGGTTTCGGCGGTCCACCCCTCTTCAGCCAGGATAGCCTGATTCCAGTGGCATGGAGAGCACGGGACTCACGTCTGAGCATACCCGTCCCACTCGGGGTGACAAATGCAAAAACAACAGTTGATGGACAGAATGCAGAACAATGTCATACATTCGCCCCAGTACAGAGATATGGGCCTAAATCCATCGTTTTTTTGCTCACCATGCCATTCCAGTTTGAACCCAGCCATATGCAAATCAGTCTTGACCCTGTGCCTCATGGGAACAGTCCAGCCTGAACTGCCAAGCCAGGTCCTTCCTGGACTGGAACCAAGCATCCTAGGACCGGTTTCGGGTTTCACCCCTCTTCAGCCAGGATAGCCTGATTCCAGTGGCATGGAGAGCACGGGACTCACGTCTGAGCATACCCGTCCCACTCGGGCTGACAAATGCAAAAACAACAGTTGATGGACTGAATGCAAAACAATGTCATACATTCACCCCAGCACAGAGATCTGGGCCTAAATCCATCGTTTTTTTGCTCACCATGCCATTCCAGTTTGAACCCAGCCATATGCAAATCAGTCTTGACCCTGTGCCTCATGCGAACAGTCCAGCCCGAACTGCCAAGCCAGGTCCTCCCTGGACTGGAACCAAGCATCCTAGGACCGGTTTAGGGGTTTTACCCCTCTTCAGCCAGGATAGCCTGATTCCAGTGGCATGGAGAGCACGGGACTCACGTCTGAGCATACCCGTCCCACTCGGGGTGACAAATGCAAAAACAACAGTTGATGGACTGAATGCAAAACAATGTCATACATTCTCCCCAGTACAGAGATCTGGGCCTAAATCCATTGTTTTTTTGCTAACCATGCCATTCCAGTTTGAACCCAGCTATATGCAAATCAGTCTTGACCCTGTGCCTCATGGGTACAGTCCAGCCCGACCCGCCAAGTCCTCCCTGGACTGGAACCAAGCATCCTAGCACCGTTTCGGGGTTTCACCCCTCTTCAGCCAGGATAGCCTAATTTCAGTGGCATGGAGAGCACGGGACTCACGTCTGAGCATACCCGTCCCACTCGGGGTGACAAATGCAAAAACAACAGTTGATGGACTGAATGCAAAACAATGTCATACATTCACCCCAGTACAGAGATCTGGGCCTAAATCCATCGTTTTTTTGCTCACCATGCCATTCCAGTTTGAACCCAGCCATATGCAGATCAGTCTTAACCCTGTGCCTCATGGGAACAGTCTAACCCGAACTGCCAAGCCAGGTCCTCCCTGGACTGGAACCAAGCATCCTAGGATCAGTTTCGGCGTTTCACCCCTCTTCAGCCAGGATAGCCTGATTCCAGTGGCATGGAGAGCACGGGACTCACGTCTGAGCATACCCGTCCCACTCGGGGTGACAAAATGGAAAAACAACAGTTGATGGACAGAATGCAGAACAATGTCATACATTCTCCCCAGTACAGAGATCTGGGCCTAAATCCATTGTTTTTTTGCTAACCATGCCATTCCAGTTTGAACCCAGCCATATGCAAATCAGTCTTGACCCTGTGCCTCATGGGTACAGTCCAGCCCGACCCGCCAAGTCCTCCCTGGACTGGAACCAAGCATCCTAGCACCGTTTCGGGGTTTCACCCCTCTTCAGCCAGGATAGCCTGATTCCAGTGGCATGGAGAGCACGGGACTCACGTCTGAGCATACCCGTCCCACTCGTGGTGACAAATGCAAAAACAACAGTTGATGGACAGAATGCAGAACAATGTCATACATTCACCCCAGTACAGAGATCTGGGCCTAAATCCATCGTTTTTTGCTCACCATGCCATTCCAGTTTGAACCCAGCCATATGCACATCAGTCTTGACCCTGTGCCTCATGGGAACAGCCCAGCCCGAACTGCCAACCCAGGTCCTCCCTAGACTGGAACCAAGCATCCTAGGACCGGTTTCGGGGTTTTACCCCTCTTCAGCAATGATAGCCTGATTCCAGCGGCATGGAGAGCACGGGACTCACGTCTGAGCATACCCGTCTCACTCGGGGTGACAAATGCAAAAACAACAGTTGATGGACAGAATGCAGAACAATGTCATACATTCTCCCCAGTACAGAGATCTGGGCCTAAATCCATTGTTTTTTTGCTAACCATGCCATTCCAGTTTGAACCCAGCCATATGCAAATCAGTCTTGACCCTGTGCCTCATGGGTACAGTCCAGCCCGACCCGCCAAGTCCTCCCTGGACTGGAACCAAGCATCCTAGCACCGTTTCGGGGTTTCACCCCTCTTCAGCCAGGATAGCCTGATTCCAGTGGCATGGAGAGCACGGGACTCACGTCTGAGTATACCCGTCCCACTCGGGGTGACAAATGCAAAAACAACAGTTGATGGACAGAATGCAGAACAATGTCATACATTCTCCCCAGTACAGAGATCTGGGCCTAAATCCATCATTTTTTTGCTCACCATGCCATTCCAGTTTGAACCCAGCCATATGCAAATCAGTCTTGACCCTGTGCCTCATGGGAAAAGTCCAGCCTGAACTGCCAAGCCAGGTCCTCCCTGGACTTGAACCAAGCATCCTAGGACCGGTTTCGGGGTTTTACACCTCTTCAGCCAGGATAGCCTGATTCCAGCGGCATGGAGATCACGGGACTCACGTCTGAGCATACCCGTCCCACTCGGGGTGACAAATGCAAAAACAACAGTTGATGGACAGAATGCAGAACAATGTCATACATTCACCCCATTAAAGAGATCTGGGCCTAAATCCATCGTTTTTTTGCTCACCATGCCATTCGAGTTTGAACGCAGCCATATGCAAATCAGTCTTGACCCTGTGCCTCATGGGAACAGTCCAGCCCGAACTGCCAAGCCAGGTTCTCCCTGGACTTGAACCAAGCATCCTAAGACCGGTTTCGGGGTTTCACCCCTCTTGAGCCAGGATAGCCTGATTCCAGTGGCATGGAGAGCACGGGACTTGCGTCTGAGCATACCCGTCCCACTCGGGGTGACAAATGCAAAAACAACAGTTGATGGACAGAATGCAGAACAATGTCATACATTCACCCCAGTACAGAGATCTGGGCCTAAATCCATCGTTATTTTGCTCACCATGCCATTCCAGTTTGAACACAGCCATATGCAAATCAGTCTTGACCCTGTGCCTCATGGGAACAGTCCAGCCTGAACTGCCAAGCCAGGTCCTTCCTGGACTGGAACCAAGCATCCTAGGACCGGTTTCGGGTTTCACCCCTCTTCAGCCAGGATAGCCTGATTCCAGTGGCATGGAGAGCACGGGACTCACGTCTGAGCATACCCGTCCCACCCGTGGTGACAAATGCAAAAACAACAGTTGATGGACAGAATGCAGAACAATGTCAAACATTCACCCCAGTACAGAGATCTGGGCCTAAATCCATCGTTTTTTTGCTCACCATGCCATTCCAGTTTGAACCCAGCAATATGCAAATCAGTCTTGACCCTGTGCCTCATGGGAACAGTCCAGCCTGAACTGCCAAGCCAGGTCCTTCCTGGACTGGAACCAAGCATCCTAGGACCGGTTTCGGGTTTCACCCCTCTTCAGCCAGGATAGCCTGATTCCAGTGGCATGGAGAGCACGGGACTCACGTCTGAGCATACCCGTCCCACTCGGGGTGACAAATGCAAAAACAACAGTTGATGGACTGAATGCAAAACAATGTCATACATTCACCCCAGCACAGAGATCTGGGCCTAAATCCATCATTTTTTTGATCACCATGCCATTCCAGTTTGAACCCAGCCATATGCAAATCAGCCGTGACCGTGTGACTCATGGGAACAGTCCAGCCCGAACTGCCAAGCCAGGTCCTCCCTGGACTGGAACCAAGCATCCTAGGACCGGTTTCGGGGTTTCACCCCTCTTCAGCCAGGATAGCCTGATTCCAGTGGCATGGAAAGCACGGGACTCACGTCTGAGCATACCCGTCCCACTCGGGGTGACAAATGCAAAAACAACAGTTGATGGACAGAATACAGAACAATGTCATACATTCACCCCAGTACAGAGATCTGGGCCTAAATCCATCGTTTTTTTGCTCACCATGCCATTCCAGTTTGAACCCAGCCATATGCAAATCTGTCTTGACCCTGTGCCTCATGGTAACAGTCCAGCCCGACCTGCCAAGCCAGGTCCTCCCAAGACTAGAACCAAGCATCCTAGCACCGTTTCGGGGTTTCACCCCTCTTCAGCCAGGATAGCCTGATTTCAGTGGCATGGAGAGCACGGGACTCACGTCTGAGCATAGCCGTCCCACCCGTGGTGACAAATGCAAAAACAACAGTTGATGGACAGAATGCAGAACAATGTCATACATTCTCCCCAGTACAGAGATCTGGGCCTAAATCCATTGGTTTTTTGCTAACCATGCCATTCCAGTTTGAACCCAGCCATATGCAAATCAGTCTTGACCCTGTGCCTCATGGGTACAGTCCAGCCCGACCCGCCAAGTCCTCCCTGGACTGGAACCAAGCATCCTAGCACCGTTTCGGGGTTTCACCCCTCTTCAGCCAGGATAGCCTGATTCCAGTGGCATGGAGAGCACGGGACTCACGTCTGAGTATACCCGTCCCACTCGGGGTGACAAATGCAAAAACAACAGTTGATGGACAGAATGCAGAACAATGTCATACATTCTCCCCAGTACAGAGATCTGGTCCTAAATCCATCGTTTTTTTGCTCACCATGCCATTCCAGTTTGAACCCAGCCATATGCAAATCAGTCTTGACCCTGTGCCTCATGGGAACAGTCCAGCCTGAACTGCCAAGCCAGGTCCTTCCTGGACTGGAACCAAGCATCCTAGGACCGGTTTCGGGTTTCACCCCTCTTCAGCCAGGATAGCCTGATTCCAGTGGCATGGAGAGCACGGGACTCACGTCTGAGCATACCCGTCCCACCCGTGGTGACAAATGCAAAAACAACAGTTGATGGACAGAATGCAGAACAATGTCAAACATTCACCCCAGTACAGAGATCTGGGCCTAAATCCATCGTTTTTTTGCTCACCATGCCATTCCAGTTTGAACCCAGCAATATGCAAATCAGTCTTGACCCTGTGCCTCATGGGAACAGTCCAGCCTGAACTGCCAAGCCAGGTCCTTCCTGGACTGGAACCAAGCATCCTAGGACCGGTTTCGGGTTTCACCCCTCTTCAGCCAGGATAGCCTGATTCCAGTGGCATGGAGAGCACGGGACTCACGTCTGAGCATACCCGTCCCACTCGGGGTGACAAATGCAAAAACAACAGTTGATGGACTGAATGCAAAACAATGTCATACATTCACCCCAGCACAGAGATCTGGGCCTAAATCCATCATTTTTTTGATCACCATGCCATTCCAGTTTGAACCCAGCCATATGCAAATCAGTCGTGACCCTGTGACTCATGGGAACAGTCCAGCCCGAACTGCCAAGCCAGGTCCTCCCTGGACTGGAACCAAGCATCCTAGGACCGGTTTCGGGGTTTCACCCCTCTTCAGCCAGGATAGCCTGATTCCAGTGGCATGGAAAGCACGGGACTCACGTCTGAGCATACCCGTCCCACTCGGGGTGACAAATGCAAAAACAACAGTTGATGGACAGAATACAGAACAATGTCATACATTCACCCCAGTACAGAGATCTGGGCCTAAATCCATCGTTTTTTTGCTCACCATGCCATTCCAGTTTGAACCCAGCCATATGCAAATCTGTCTTGACCCTGTGCCTCATGGTAACAGTCCAGCCCGACCTGCCAAGCCAGGTCCTCCCAAGACTGGAACCAAGCATCCTAGGACCGTTTCGGGGTTTCACCCCTCTTCAGCCAGGATAGCCTGATTTCAGTGGCATGGAGAGCACGGGACTCACGTCTGAGCATAGCCGTCCCACCCGTGGTGACAAATGCAAAAACAACAGTTGATGGACAGAATGCAGAACAATGTCATACATTCTCCCCAGTACAGAGATCTGGGCCTAAATCCATTGTTTTTTTGCTAACCATGCCATTCCAGTTTGAACCCAGCCAAATGCAAATCAGTCTTGACCCTGTGCCTCATGGGTACAGTCCAGCCCGACCCGCCAAGTCCTCCCTGGACTGGAACCAAGCATCCTAGCACCGTTTCGGGGTTTCACCCCTCTTCAGCCAGGATAGCCTGATTCCAGTGGCATGGAGAGCACGGGACTCACGTCTGAGTATACCCGTCCCACTCGGGGTGACAAATGCAAAAACAACAGTTGATGGACAGAATGCAGAACAATGTCATACATTCTCCCCAGTACAGAGATCTGGGCCTAAATCCATCGTTTTTTTGCTCACCATGCCATTCCAGTTTGAACCCAGCCATATGCAAATCAGTCTTGACCCTGTGCCTCATGGGAAAAGTCCAGCCTGAACTGCCAAGCCAGGTCCTCCCTGGACTGGAACCAAGCATCCTAGGACCGGTTTCGGGGTTTTACATCTCTTCAGCCAGGATAGCCTGATTCCAGCGGCATGGAGATCACGGGACTCACGTCTGAGCATACCCGTCCCACTCGGGGTGACAAATGCAAAAACAACAGTTGATGGACAGAATGCAGAACAATGTCATACATTCACCCCATTAAAGAGATCTGGGCCTAAATCCATCGTTTTTTTGCTCACCATGCCATTCGAGTTTGAACGCAGCCATATGCAAATCAGTCTTGACCCTGTGCCTCATGGGAACAGTCCAGCCCGAACTGCCAAGCCAGGTTCTCCCTGGACTTGAACCAAGCATCCTAAGACCGGTTTCGGGGTTTCACCCCTCTTGAGCCAGGATAGCCTGATTCCAGTGGCATGGAGAGCACGGGACTCACGTCTGAGCATACCCGTCCCACTCGGGGTGACAAATGCAAAAACAACAGTTGATGGACAGAATGCAGAACAATGTCATACATTCACCCCAGTACAGAGATCTGGGCCTAAATCCATCGTTATTTTGCTCACCATGCCATTCCAGTTTGAACCCAGCCATATGCAAATCTGTCTTGACCCTGTGCCTCATGGGAACAGTCCAGCCTGAACTGCCAAGCCAGGTCCTTCCTGGACTGGAACCAAGCATCCTAGGACCGGTTTCGGGTTTCACCCCTCTTCAGCCAGGATAGCCTGATTCCAGTGGCATGGAGAGCACGGGACTCACGTCTGAGCATACCCGTCCCACCCGTGGTGACAAATGCAAAAACAACAGTTGATAGACAGAATGCAGAACAATGTCAAACATTCACCCCAGTACAGAGATCTGGGCCTAAATCCATCGTTTTTTTGCTCACCATGCCATTCCAGTTTGAACCCAGCAATATGCAAATCAGTCTTGACCCTGTGCCTCATGGGAACAGTCCAGCCTGAACTGCCAAGCCAGGTCCTTCCTGGACTGGAACCAAGCATCCTAGGACCGGTTTCGGGTTTCACCCCTCTTCAGCCAGGATAGCCTGATTCCAGTGGCATGGAGAGCACGGGACTCACGTCTGAGCATACCCGTCCCACTCGGGGTGACAAATGCAAAAACAACAGTTGATGGACTGAATGCAAAACAATGTCATACATTCACCCCAGTACAGAGATCTGGGCCTAAATCCATCGTTTTTTTGCTCACCATGCCATTCCAGTTTGAACCCAGCCATATGCAGATCAGTCTTAACCCTGTGCCTCATGGGAACAGTCTAACCCGAACTGCCAAGCCAGGTCCTCCCTGGACTGGAACCAAGCATCCTAGGATCAGTTTCGGCGTTTCACCCCTCTTCAGCCAGGATAGCCTGATTCCAGTGGCATGGAGAGCACGGGACTCACGTCTGAGCATACCCGTCCCACTCGGGGTGACAAAATGGAAAAACAACAGTTGATGGACAGAATGCAGAACAATGTCATACATTCTCCCCAGTACAGAGATCTGGGCCTAAATCCATTGTTTTTTTGCTAACCATGCCATTCCAGTTTGAACCCAGCCATATGCAAATCAGTCTTGACCCTGTGCCTCATGGGTACAGTCCAGCCCGACCCGCCAAGTCCTCCCTGGACTGGAACCAAGCATCCTAGCACCGTTTCGGGGTTTCACCCCTCTTCAGCCAGGATAGCCTGATTCCAGTGGCATGGAGAGCACGGGACTCACGTCTGAGTATACCCGTCCCACTCGGGGTGACAAATGCAAAAACAACAGTTGATGGACAGAATGCAGAACAATGTCATACATTCACCCCAGTACAGAGATCTGGGCCTAAATCCATCGTTTTTTTGCTCACCATGCCATTCCAGTTTGAACCCAGCCATATGCAAATCAGTCTTGACCCTGTGCCTCACGGGAACAGTCCAGCCTGAACTGCCAAGCCAGGTCCTTCCTGGACTGGAACCAAGCATCCTAGGACCGGTTTCGGGTTTCACCCCTCTTCAGCCAGGATAGCCTGATTCCAGTGGCATGGAGAGCACGGGACTCACGTCTGAGCATACCCGTCCCACTCGGGCTGACAAATGCAAAAACAACAGTTGATGGACTGAATGCAAAACAATGTCATACATTCTCCCCAGTACAGAGATCTGGGCCTAAATCCATTGTTTTTTTGCTAACCATGCCATTCCAGTTTGAACCCAGCCATATGCAAATCAGTCTTGACCCTGTGCCTCATGGGTACAGTCCAGCCCGACCCGCCAAGTCCTCCCTGGACTGGAACCAAGCATCCTAGCACCGTTTTGGGGTTTCACCCCTCTTCCGCCAGGATAGCCTGATTCCAGTGGCATGGAGAGCACGGGACTCACGTCTGAGTATACCCGTCCCACTCGGGGTGACAAATGCAAAAACAACAGTTGATGGACAGAATGCAGAACAATGTCATACATTCGCCCCAGTACAGAGATCTGGGCCTAAATCCATCGTTTTTTTGCTCACCATGCCATTCCAGTTTGAACCCAGCCATATGCAAATCAGTCTTGACCCTGTGCCTCATGGGAACAGTCCAGCCTGAACTGCCAAGCCAGGTCCTTCCTGGACTGGAACCAAGCATCCTAGGACCGGTTTCGGGTTTCACCCCTCTTCAGCCAGGATAGCCTGATTCCAGTGGCATGGAGAGCACGGGACTCACGTCTGAGCATACCCGTCCCACTCGGGCTGACAAATGCAAAAACAACAGTTGATGGACTGAATGCAAAACAATGTCATACATTCACCCCAGCACAGAGATCTGGGCCTAAATCCATCGTTTTTTTGCTCACCATGCCATTCCAGTTTGAACCCAGCCATATGCAAATCAGTCTTGACCCTGTGCCTCATGGGAACAGTCCAGCCCGAACTGCCAAGCCAGGTCCTCCCTGGACTGGAACCAAGCATCCTAGGACCGGTTTCGGGGTTTCACCCCTCTTCAGCCAGGATAGCCTGATTCCAGTGGCATGGAAAGCACGGGACTCACGTCTGAGCATACCCGTCCCACTCGGGGTGACAAATGCAAAAACAACAGTTGATGGACAGAATACAGAACAATGTCATACATTCACCCCAGTACAGAGATCTGGGCCTAAATCCATCGTTTTTTTGCTCACCATGCCATTCCAGTTTGAACCCAGCCATATGCAAATCTGTCTTGACCCTGTGCCTCATGGTAACAGTCCAGCCCGACCTGCCAAGCAAGGTCCTCCCAAGACTGGAACCAAGCATCCTAGGACCGTTTCGGGGTTTCACCCCTCTTCAGCCAGGATAGCCTGATTTCAGTGGCATGGAGAGCACGGGACTCACGTCTGAGCATACCCGTCCCACTCGGGGTGACAAATGCAAAAACAACAGTTGATGGACTGAATGCAGAAAAATGTCATACATTCACCCCAGTACAGAGATCTGGGCCTAAATCCATCGTTTTTTTGCTCACCATGCCATTCCAGTTTGAACCCAGCCATATGCAGATCAGTCTTAACCCTGTGCCTCATGGGAACAGTCTAGCCCGAACTGCCAAGCCAGGTCCTCCCTGGACTGGAACCAAGCATCCTAGGATCGGTTTCGGCGGTCCACCCCTCTTCAGCCAGGATAACCTGATTCCAGTGGCATGGAGAGCACGGGACTCACGTCTGAGCATACCCGTCCCACTCGGGGTGACAAATGCAAAAACAACAGTTGATGGACAGAATGCAGAACAATGTCATACATTCGCCCCAGTACAGAGATCTGGGCCTAAATCCATCGTTTTTTTGCTCACCATGCCATTCCAGTTTGAACCCAGCCATATGCAAATCAGTCTTGACCCTGTGCCTCATGGGAACAGTCCAGCCTGAACTGCCAAGCCAGGTCCTTCCTGGACTGGAACCATGCATCCTAGGACCGGTTTCGGGTTTCACCCCTCTTCAGCCAGGATAGCCTGATTCCAGTGGCATGGAGAGCACAGGACTCACGTCTGAGCATACCCGTCCCACTCGGGCTGACAAGTGCAAAAACAACAGTTGATGGACTGAATGCAAAACAATGTCATACATTCACCCCAGCACAGAGATCTGGGCCTAAATCCATCGTTTTTTTGCTCACCATGCCATTCCAGTTTGAACCCAGCCATATGCAAATCAGTCTTGACCCTGTGCCTCATGGGAACAGTCCAGCCCGAACTGCCAAGCCAGGTCCTCCCTGGACTGGAACCAAGCATCCTAGGACCGGTTTCGGGGTTTCACCCCTCTTCAGCCAGGATAGCCTGATTCCAGTGGCATGGAAAGCACGGGACTCACGTCTGAGCATACCCGTCCCACTCGGGGTGACAAATGCAAAAACAACAGTTGATGGACAGAATACAGAACAATGTCATACATTCACCCCAGTACAGAGATCTGGGCCTAAATCCATCGTTTTTTTGCTCACCATGCCATTCCAGTTTGAACCCAGCCATATGCAAATCTGTCTTGACCCTGTGCCTCATGGTAACAGTCCAGCCCGACCTGCCAAGCAAGGTCCTCCCAAGACTGGAACCAAGCATCCTAGGACCGTTTCGGAGTTTCACCCCTCTTCAGCCAGGATAGCCTGATTTCAGTGGCATGGAGAGCACGGGACTCACGTCTGAGCATACCCGTCCCACTCGGGGTGACAAATGCAAAAACAACAGTTGATGGACTGAATGCAGAAAAATGTCATACATTCACCCCAGTACAGAGATCTGGGCCTAAATCCATCGTTTTTTTGCTCACCATGCCATTCCAGTTTGAACCCAGCCATATGCAGATCAGTCTTAACCCTGTGCCTCATGGGAACAGTCTAGCCCGAACTGCCAAGCCAGGTCCTCCCTGGACTGGAACCAAGCATCCTAGGATCGGTTTCGGCGGTCCACCCCTCTTCAGCCAGGATAGCCTGATTCCAGTGGCATGGAGAGCACGGGACTCACGTCTGAGCATACCCGTCCCACTCGGGGTGACAAAATGGAAAAACAACAGTTGATAGACAGAATGCAGAACAATGTCATACATTCACCCCAGTACAGAGATCTGAGCCTAAATCCATTGTTTTTTTGCTAACCATGCCATTCCAGTTTGAACCCAGCCATATGCAAATCAGTCTTGACCCTGTGCCTCATGGGTACAGTCCAGCCCGACCTGCCAAGCCAAGTCCTCCCTGGACTGGAACCAAGCATCCTAGGACCGTTTCGGGGTTTCACCCCTCTTCAGCCAGGATAGCCTGATTCCAGTGGCATGGAGAGCACGGGACTCACGTCTGAGCATACCCGTCCCACTCGTGGTGACAAATGCAAAAACAACAGTTGATGGACAGAATGCAGAACAATGTCATACATTCACCCCAGTACAGAGATCTGGGCCTAAATCCATCGTTTTTTGCTCACCATGCCATTCCAGTTTGAACCCAGCCATATGCAGATCAGTCTTGACCCTGTGCCTCATGGGAACAGCCCAGCCCGAACTGCCAACCCAGGTCCTCCCTAGACTGGAACCAAGCATCCTAGGACCGGTTTCGGGGTTTTACCCCTCTTCAGCAATGATAGCCTGATTCCAGCGGCATGGAGAGCACGGGACTCACGTCTGAGCATACCCGTCTCACTCGGGGTGACAAATGCAAAAACAACAGTTGATGGACAGAATGCAGAACAATGTCATACATTCTCCCCAGTACAGAGATCTGGGCCTAAATCCATTGTTTTTTTGCTAACCATGCCATTCCAGTTTGAACCCAGCCATATGCAAATCAGTCTTGACCCTGTGCCTCATGGGTACAGTCCAGCCTGACCCGCCAAGTCCTCCCTGGACTGGAACCAAGCATCCTAGCACCGTTTCGGGGTTTCACCCCTCTTCAGCCAGGATAGCCTGATTCCAGTGGCATGGAGAGCACGGGACTCACGTCTGAGTATACCCGTCCCACTCGGGGTGACAAATGCAAAAACAACAGTTGATGGACAGAATGCAGAACAATGTCATACATTCTCCCCAGTACAGAGATCTGGGCCTAAATCCATCATTTTTTTGCTCACCATGCCATTCCAGTTTGAACCCAGCCATATGCAAATCAGTCTTGACCCTGTGCCTCATGGGAAAAGTCCAGCCTGAACTGCCAAGCCAGGTCCTCCCTGGACTGGAACCAAGCATCCTAGGACCTGTTTCGGGGTTTTACACCTCTTCAGCCAGGATAGCCTGATTCCAGCGGCATGGAGATCACGGGACTCACGTCTGAGCATACCCGTCCAACTCGGGGTGACAAATGCAAAAACAACAGTTGATGGACAGAATGCAGAACAATGTCATACATTCACCCCATTAAAGAGATCTGGGCCTAAATCCATCGTTTTTTTGCTCACCATGCCATTCGAGTTTGAACGCAGCCATATGCAAATCAGTCTTGACCCTGTGCCTCATGGGAACAGTCCAGCCCGAACTGCCAAGCCAGGTTCTCCCTGGACTTGAACCAAGCATCCTAAGACCGGTTTCGGGGTTTCACCCCTCTTGAGCCAGGATAGCCTGATTCCAGTGGCATGGAGAGCACGGGACTCGCGTCTGAGCATACCCGTCCCACTCGGGGTGACAAATGCAAAAACAACAGTTGATGGACAGAATGCAGAACAATGTCATACATTCACCCCAGTACAGAGATCTGGGCCTAAATCCATCGTTATTTTGCTCACCATGCCATTCCAGTTTGAACACAGCCATATGCAAATCAGTCTTGACCCTGTGCCTCATGGGAACAGTCCAGCCTGAACTGCCAAGCCAGGTCCTTCCTGGACTGGAACCAAGCATCCTAGGACCGGTTTCGGGTTTCACCCCTCTTCAGCCAGGATAGCCTGATTCCAGTGGCATGGAGAGCACGGGACTCACGTCTGAGCATACCCGTCCCACCCGTGGTGACAAATGCAAAAACAACAGTTGATGGACAGAATGCAGAACAATGTCAAACATTCACCCCAGTACAGAGATCTGGGCCTAAATCCATCGTTTTTTTGCTCACCATGGCATTCCAGTTTGAACCCAGCAATATGCAAATCAGTCTTGACCCTGTGCCTCATGGGAACAGTCCAGCCTGAACTGCCAAGCCAGGTCCTTCCTGGACTGGAACCAAGCATCCTAGGACCGGTTTCGGGTTTCACCCCTCTTCAGCCAGGATAGCCTGATTCCAGTGGCATGGAGAGCACGGGACTCACGTCTGAGCATACCCGTCCCACTCGGGGTGACAAATGCAAAAACAACAGTTGATGGACTGAATGCAAAACAATGTCATACATTCACCCCAGCACAGAGATCTGGGCCTAAATCCATCATTTTTTTGATCACCATGCCATTCCAGTTTGAACCCAGCCATATGCAAATCAGTCGTGACCCTGTGACTCATGGGAACAGTCCAGCCCGAACTGCCAAGCCAGGTCCTCCCTGGACTGGAACCAAGCATCCTAGGACCGGTTTCGGGGTTTCACCCCTCTTCAGCCAGGATAGCCTGATTCCAGTGGCATGGAAAGCACGGGACTCACGTCTGAGCATACCCGTCCCACTCGGGGTGACAAATGCAAAAACAACAGTTGATGGACAGAATACAGAACAATGTCATACATTCACCCCAGTACAGAGATCTGGGCCTAAATCCATCGTTTTTTTGCTCACCATGCCATTCCAGTTTGAACCCAGCCATATGCAAATCTGTCTTGACCCTGTGCCTCATGGTAACAGTCCAGCCCGACCTGCCAAGCCAGGTCCTCCCAAGACTAGAACCAAGCATCCTAGGACCGTTTCGGGGTTTCACCCCTCTTCAGCCAGGATAGCCTGATTTCAGTGGCATGGAGAGCACGGGACTCACGTCTGAGCATAGCCGTCCCACCCGTGGTGACAAATGCAAAAACAACAGTTGATGGACAGAATGCAGAACAATGTCATACATTCTCCCCAGTACAGAGATCTGGGCCTAAATCCATTGGTTTTTTGCTAACCATGCCATTCCAGTTTGAACCCAGCCATATGCAAATCAGTCTTGACCCTGTGCCTCATGGGTACAGTCCAGCCTGACCCGCCAAGTCCTCCCTGGACTGGAACCAAGCATCCTAGCACCGTTTCGGGGTTTCACCCCTCTTCAGCCAGGATAGCCTGATTCCAGTGGCATGGAGAGCACGGGACTCACGTCTGAGTATACCCGTCCCACTCGGGGTGACAAATGCAAAAACAACAGTTGATGGACAGAATGCAGAACAATGTCATACATTCTCCCCAGTACAGAGATCTGGGCCTAAATCCATCGTTTTTTTGCTCACCATGCCATTCCAGTTTGAACCCAGCCATATGCAAATCAGTCTTGACCCTGTGCCTCATGGGAACAGTCCAGCCTGAACTGCCAAGCCAGGTCCTTCCTGGACTGGAACCAAGCATCCTAGGACCGGTTTCGGGTTTCACCCCTCTTCAGCCAGGATAGCCTGATTCCAGTGGCATGGAGAGCACGGGACTCACGTCTGAGCATACCCGTCCCACCCGTGGTGACAAATGCAAAAACAACAGTTGATGGAGAGAATGCAGAACAATGTCAAACATTCACTCCAGTACAGAGATCTGGGCCTAAATCCATCGTTTTTTTGCTCACCATGCCATTCCAGTTTGAACCCAGCAATATGCAAATCAGTCTTGACCCTGTGCCTCATGGGAACAGTCCAGCCTGAACTGCCAAGCCAGGTCCTTCCTGGACTGGAACCAAGCATCCTAGGACCGGTTTCGGGTTTCACCCCTCTTCAGCCAGGATAGCCTGATTCCAGTGGCATGGAGAGCACGGGACTCACGTCTGAGCATACCCGTCCCACTCGGGGTGACAAATGCAAAAACAACAGTTGATGGACTGAATGCAAAACAATGTCATACATTCACCCCAGCACAGAGATCTGGGCCTAAATCCATCATTTTTTTGATCACCATGCCATTCCAGTTTGAACCCAGCCATATGCAAATCAGTCGTGACCCTGTGACTCATGGGAACAGTCCAGCCCGAACTGCCAAGCCAGGTCCTCCCTGGACTGGAACCAAGCATCCTAGGACCGGTTTCGGGGTTTCACCCCTCTTCAGCCAGGATAGCCTGATTCCAGTGGCATGGAAAGCACGGGACTCACGTCTGAGCATACCCGTCCCACTCGGGGTGACAAATGCAAAAACAACAGTTGATGGACAGAATACAGAACAATGTCATACATTCACCCCAGTACAGAGATCTGGGCCTAAATCCATCGTTTTTTTGCTCACCATGCCATTCCAGTTTGAACCCAGCCATATGCAAATCTGTCTTGACCCTGTGCCTCATGGTAACAGTCCAGCCCGACCTGCCAAGCCAGGTCCTCCCAAGACTGGAACCAAGCATCCTAGGACCGTTTCGGGGTTTCACCCCTCTTCAGCCAGGATAGCCTGATTTCAGTGGCATGGAGAGCACGGGACTCACGTCTGAGCATAGCCGTCCCACCCGTGGTGACAAATGCAAAAACAACAGTTGATGGACAGAATGCAGAACAATGTCATACATTCTCCCCAGTACAGAGATCTGGGCCTAAATCCATTGTTTTTTTGCTAACCATGCCATTCCAGTTTGAACCCAGCCATATGCAAATCAGTCTTGACCCTGTGCCTCATGGGTACAGTCCAGCCCGACCCGCCAAGTCCTCCCTGGACTGGAACCAAGCATCCTAGCACCGTTTCGGGGTTTTACCCCTCTTCAGCCAGGATAGCCTGATTCCAGTGGCATGGAGAGCACGGGACTCACGTCTGAGTATACCCGTCCCACTCGGGGTGACAAATGCAAAAACAACAGTTGATGGACAGAATGCAGAACAATGTCATACATTCTCCCCAGTACAGAGATCTGGGCCTAAATCCATCGTTTTTTTGCTCACCATGCCATTCCAGTTTGAACCCAGCCATATGCAAATCAGTCTTGACCCTGTGCCTCATGGGAAAAGTCCAGCCTGAACTGCCAAGCCAGGTCCTCCCTGGACTGGAACCAAGCATCCTAAGACCGGTTTCGGGGTTTCACCCCTCTTGAGCCAGGATAGCCTGATTCCAGTGGCATGGAGAGCACGGGACTCATGTCTGAGCATACCCGTCCCACTCGGGGTGACAAATGCAAAAACAACAGTTGATGGACAGAATGCAGAACAATATCATACATTCACCCCAGTACAGAGATCTGGGCCTAAATCCATCGTTATTTTGCTCACCATGCCATTCCAGTTTGAACCCAGCCATATGCAAATCAGTCTTGACCCTGTGCCTCATGGGAACAGTCCAGCCCGAACTGCCAAGCCAGGTCCTCCCTGGACTAGAACCAAGCATCCTAGGACCAGTTTCGGGGTTTCACCCCTCTTCAGCCAGGATCGCCTGATTCCAGTGCCATGGAGGGCACGGGACTCACGTCTGAGCATACCCGTCCCACCCGTGGTGACAAATGCAAAAACAACAGTTGATGGACAGAATGCAGAACAATCTCAAACATTCACCCCAGTACAGAGATCTGGGCCTAAATCCATCGTTTTTTTGCTCACCATGCCATTCCAGTTTGCACCCAGCAATATGGAAATCAGTCTTGACCCTGTGCCTCATGGGAACAGTCCAGCCTGAACTGCCAAGCCAGGTCCTTCCTGGACTGGAACCAAGCATCCTAGGACCGGTTTCGGGTTTCACCCCTCTTCAGCCAGGATAGCCTGATTCCAGTGGCATGGAGAGCACGGGACTCACGTCTGAGCATACCCGTCCCACTCGGGGTGACAAATGCAAAAACAACAGTTGATGGACTGAATGCAAAACAATGTCATACATTCACACCAGTACAGAGATCTGGGCCTAAATCCATCATTTTTTTGCTCACCATGCAATTCCAGTTTGAACCCAGCCATATGCAAATCAGTCTTGACCCTGTGACTCATGGGAACAGTCCAGCCCGAACTGCCAAGCCAGGTCCTCCCTGGACTGGAACCAAGCATCCTAGGACCGGTTTCGGGGTTTCACCCCTCTTCAGCCAGGATAGCCTGATTCCAGTGGCATGGAAAGCACGGGACTCACGTCTGAGCATACCCGTCCCACTCGGGATGACGAATGCAAAAACAACAGTTGATGGACAGAATACAGAACAATGTCATACATTCACCCCAGTACAGAGATCTGGGCCTAAATCCATCGTTTTTTTGCTCACCATGCCATTCCAGTTTGAACCCAGCCATATGCAAATCTGTCTTGACCCTGTGCCTCATGGTAACAGTCCAGCCCAAACTGCAAAGCCAGGTCCTCCCTGGACTGGAACCAAGCATCCTAGGACCGGTTTCAGCGTTTCAACCCTCTTCAGCCAGGATAGCCTGATTCCAGTGGCATGGAGAGCACGGGACTCACGTCTGAGCATACCCGTCCCACTCGGGGTGACAAATGCAAAAACAACAGTTGATGGACTGAATGCAGAAGAATGTCATACATTCACCCCAGTACAGAGATCTGGGCCTAAATCCATCGTTTTTTTGCTCACCATGCCATTCCAGTTTGAACCCAGCCATATGCAAATCAGTCTTGACCCTGTGCCTCATGGGACCAGTCCAGCCCGACCTGCCAAGCCAGGTCCTCCCAAGACTGGAACCAAGCATCCTAGGACCGTTTTGGGGTTTCACCCCTCTTCAGCCAGGATAGCCTGATTTCAGTGGCATGGAGAGCACGGGACTCACGTCTGAGCATAGCCGTCCCACCCGTGGTGACAAATGCAAAAACAACAGTTGATGGACAGAATGCAGAACAATGTCATACATTCGCCGCAGTACAGAGATCTGGGCCTAAATCCATCGTTTTTTTGCTCACCATGCCATTCCAGTTTGAACCCAGCCATATGCAAATCAGTCTTGACCCTGTGCCTCATGGGAACAGTCCAGCCCGAACTGCCAAGCCAGGTCCTCCCTGGACTGGAACCAAGCATCCTAGGACCGGTTTCGTGGTTTTACCCCTCTTCAGCCAGGATAGCCTGATTCCAGCGGCATGGAGAGCACGGGACTCACGTCTGAGCATACCCGTCCCACTCGGGGTGACAAATGCAAAAACAACAGTTGATGGACAGAATGCAGAACAATGTCATACATTCACCCCAGTACAGAGATCTGGGCCTAAATCCATAGCTATTTTGCTCACCATGCCATTCCAGTTTGAATGCAGCCATATGCAAATCAGTCTTGACCCTGTGACTCATGGGAACAGTCAGGCCCGAACTGCCAAGCCAGGTCCTCCCTGGACTGGAACCAAGCATCCTAGGACCGGTTTCGGGGTTTCACCCCTCTTGAGCCAGGATAGCCTGATTCCAGTGGCATGGAGAGCACGGGACTCGCGTCTGAGCATACCCGTCCCACTCGGGGTGACAAATGCAATAACAACAGTTGATGGACAGAATGCAGAACAATGTCATACATTCTCCCCAGTACAGAGATCTGGGCCTAAATCCATCGTTTTTTTGCTCACCATGCCATTCCAGTTTGAACCCAGCCATATGCAAATCAGTCTTGACCCTGTGCCTCATGGGAAAAGTCCAGCCTGAACTGCCAAGCCAGGTCCTCCCTGGACTGGAACCAAGCATCCTAAGACCGGTTTCGGGGTTTCACCCCTCTTGAGCCAGGATAGCCTGATTCCAGTGGCATGGAGAGCACGGGACTCACGTCTGAGCATACCCGTCCCACTCGGGGTGACAAATGCAAAAACAACAGTTGAAGGACAGAATGCAGAACAATGTCATACATTCACCCCAGTACAGAGATCTGGGCCTAAATCCATCGTTATTTTGCTCACCATGCCATTCCAGTTTGAACCCAGCCATATGCAAATCAGTCTTGACCCTGTGCCTCATGGGAACAGTCCAGCCCGAACTGCCAAGCCAGGTCCTCCCTGGACTGGAACCAAGCATCCTAGGACCGGTTTCGTGGTTTTACCCCTCTTCAGCCAGGATAGCCTGATTCCAGCGGCATGGAGAGCACGGGACTCACGTCTGAGCATACCCGTCCCACTCGGGGTGACAAATGCAAAAACAACAGTTGATGGACAGAATGCAGAACAATGTCATACATTCACCCCAGTACAGAGATCTGGGCCTAAATCCATTGTTTTTTTGCTCACCATGCCATTCGATTTTGAACGCAGCCATATGCAAATCAGTCTTGACCCTGTGCCTCATGGGAACAGTCCAGCCCGAACTGCCAAGCCAGGTTCTCCCTGGACTTGAACCAAGCATCCTAAGACCGGTTTCGGGGTTTCACCCCTCTTGAGCCAGGATAGCCTGATTCCAGTGGCATGGAGAGCACGGGACTCGCGTCTGAGCATACCCGTCCCACTCGGGGTGACAAATGCAAAAACAACAGTTGATGGACAGAATGCAGAACAATGTCATACATTCACCCCAGTACAGAGATCTGGGCCTAAATCCATCGTTATTTTGCTCACCATGCCATTCCAGTTTGAACACAGCCATATGCAAATCAGTCTTGACCCTGTGCCTCATGGGAACAGTCCAGCCTGAACTGCCAAGCCAGGTCCTTCCTGGACTGGAACCAAGCATTCTAGGACCGGTTTCGGGTTTCACCCCTCTTCAGCCAGGATAGCCTGATTCCAGTGGCATGGAGAGCACGGGACTCACGTCTGAGCATACCCGTCCCACCCGTGGTGACAAATGCAAAAACAACAGTTGATGGACAGAATGCAGAACAATGTCAAACATTCACCCCAGCACAGAGATCTGGGCCTAAATCCATCATTTTTTTGATCACCATGCCATTCCAGTTTGAACCCAGCCATATGCAAATCAGTCGTGACCCTGTGACTCATGGGAACAGTCCAGCCCGAACTGCCAAGCCAGGTCCTCCCTGGACTGGAACCAAGCATCCTAGGACCGGTTTCGGGGTTTCACCCCTCTTCAGCCAGGATAGCCTGATTCCAGTGGCATGGAAAGCACGGGACTCACGTCTGAGCATACCCGTCCCACTCGGGGTGACAAATGCAAAAACAACAGTTGATGGACAGAATACAGAACAATGTCATACATTCACCCCAGTACAGAGATCTGGGCCTAAATCCATCGTTTTTTTGCTCACCATGCCATTCCAGTTTGAACCCAGCCATATGCAAATCTGTCTTGACCCTGTGCCTCATGGTAACAGTCCAGCCCGACCTGCCAAGCCAGGTCCTCCCAAGACTAGAACCAAGCATCCTAGGACCGTTTCGGGGTTTCACCCCTCTTCAGCCAGGATAGCCTGATTTCAGTGGCATGGAGAGCACGGGACTCACGTCTGAGCATAGCCGTCCCACCCGTGGTGACAAATGCAAAAACAACAGTTGATGGACAGAATGCAGAACAATGTCATACATTCTCCCCAGTACAGAGATCTGGGCCTAAATCCATTGGTTTTTTGCTAACCATGCCATTCCAGTTTGAACCCAGCCATATGCAAATCAGGCTTGACCCTGTGCCTCATGGGTACAGTCCAGCCCGACTCACCAAGTCCTCCCTGGACTGGAACCAAGCATCCTAGCACCGTTTCGGGGTTTCACCCCTCTTCAGCCAGGATAGCCTGATTCCAGAGGCATGGAGAGCACGGGACTCACGTCTGAGTATACCCGTCCCACTCGGGGTGACAAATGCAAAAACAACAGTTGATGGACAGAATGCAGAACAATGTCATACATTCTCCCCAGTACAGAGATCTGGGCCTAAATCCATCGTTTTTTTGCTCACCATGCCATTCCAGTTTGAACCCAGCCATATGCAAATCAGTCTTGACCCTGTGCCTCATGGGAACAGTCCAGCCTGAACTGCCAAGCCAGGTCCTTCCTGGACTGGAACCAAGCATCCTAGGACCGGTTTCGGGTTTCACCCCTCTTCAGCCAGGATAGCCTGATTCCAGTGGCATGGAGAGCACGGGACTCACGTCTGAGCATACCCGTCCCACCCGTGGTGACAAATGCAAAAACAACAGTTGATGGACAGAATGCAGAACAATGTCAAACATTCACCCCAGTACAGAGATCTGGGCCTAAATCCATCGTTTTTTTGCTCACCATGCCATTCCAGTTTGAACCCAGCAATATGCAAATCAGTCTTGACCCTGTGCCTCATGGGAACAGTCCAGCCTGAACTGCCAAGCCAGGTCCTTCCTGGACTGGAACCAAGCATCCTAGGACCGGTTTCGGGTTTCACCCCTCTTCAGCCAGGATAGCCTGATTCCAGTGGCATGGAGAGCACGGGACTCACGTCTGAGCATACCCGTCCCACTCGGGGTGACAAATGCAAAAACAACAGTTGATGGACTGAATGCAAAACAATGTCATACATTCACCCCAGCACAGAGATCTGGGCCTAAATCCATCATTTTTTTGATCACCATGCCATTCCAGTTTGAACCCAGCCATATGCAAATCAGTCGTGACCCTGTGACTCATGGGAACAGTCCAGCCCGAACTGCCAAGCCAGGTCCTCCCTGGACTGGAACCAAGCATCCTAGGACCGGTTTCGGGGTTTCACCCCTCTTCAGCCAGGATAGCCTGATTCCAGTGGCATGGAAAGCACGGGACTCACGTCTGAGCATACCCGTCCCACTCGGGGTGACAAATGCAAAAACAACAGTTGATGGACAGAATACAGAACAATGT
Source organism: Triturus cristatus (assembly GCF_964204655.1). Lineage (NCBI taxonomy): Eukaryota > Metazoa > Chordata > Amphibia > Caudata > Salamandridae > Triturus > Triturus cristatus. The sequence goes on from NW_028187356.1 coordinate 86,242, forward strand.
CATACATTCACCCCAGTACAGAGATCTGGGCCTAAATCCATCGTTTTTTTGCTCACCATGCCATTCCAGTTTGAACCCAGCCATATGCAAATCTGTCTTGACCCTGTGCCTCATGGTAACAGTCCAGCCCGACCTGCCAAGCCAGGTCCTCCCAAGACTGGAACCAAGCATCCTAGGACCGTTTCGGGGTTTCACCCCTCTTCAGCCAGGATAGCCTGATTTCAGTGGCATGGAGAGCACGGGACTCACGTCTGAGCATAGCCGTCCCACCCGTGGTGACAAATGCAAAAACAACAGTTGATGGACAGAATGCAGAACAATGTCATACATTCTCCCCAGTACAGAGATCTGGGCCTAAATCCATTGTTTTTTTGCTAACCATGCCATTCCAGTTTGAACCCAGCCATATGCAAATCAGTCTTGACCCTGTGCCTCATGGGTACAGTCCAGCCCGACCCGCCAAGTCCTCCCTGGACTGGAACCAAGCATCCTAGCACCGTTTCGGGGTTTCTCCCCTCTTCAGCCAGGATAGCCTGATTCCAGTGGCATGGAGAGCACGGGACTCACGTCTGAGTATACCCGTCCCACTCGGGGTGACAAATGCAAAAACAACAGTTGATGGACAGAATGCAGAACAATGTCATACATTCTCCCCAGTACAGAGATCTGGGCCTAAATCCATCGTTTTTTTGCTCACCATGCCATTCCAGTTTGAACCCAGCCATATGCAAATCAGTCTTGACCCTGTGCCTCATGGGAAAAGTCCAGCCTGAACTGCCAAGCCAGGTCCTCCCTGGACTGGAACCAAGCATCCTAAGACCGGTTTCGGGGTTTCACCCCTCTTGAGCCAGGATAGCCTGATTCCAGTGGCATGGAGAGCACGGGACTCACGTCTGAGCATACCCGTCCCACTCGGGGTGACAAATGCAAAAACAACAGTTGATGGACAGAATGCAGAACAATGTCATACATTCACCCCAGTACAGAGATCTGGGCCTAAATCCATCGTTATTTTGCTCACCATGCCATTCCAGTTTGAACCCAGCCATATGCAAATCAGTCTTGACCCTGTGCCTCATGGGAACAGTCCAGCCCGAACTGCCAAGCCAGGTCCTCCCTGGACTAGAACCAAGCATCCTAGGACCAGTTTCGGGGTTTCACCCCTCTTCAGCCAGGATCGCCTGATTCCAGTGCCATGGAGGGCACGGGACTCACGTCTGAGCATACCCGTCCCACCCGTGGTGACAAATGCAAAAACAACAGTTGATGGACAGAATGCAGAACAATCTCAAACATTCACCCCAGTACAGAGATCTGGGCCTAAATCCATCGTTTTTTTGCTCACCATGCCATTCCAGTTTGCACCCAGCAATATGGAAATCAGTCTTGACCCTGTGCCTCATGGGAACAGTCCAGCCTGAACTGCCAAGCCAGGTCCTTCCTGGACTGGAACCAAGCATCCTAGGACCGGTTTCGGGTTTCACCCCTCTTCAGCCAGGATAGCCTGATTCCAGTGGCATGGAGAGCACGGGACTCACGTCTGAGCATACCCGTCCCACTCGGGGTGACAAATGCAAAAACAACAGTTGATGGACTGAATGCAAAACAATGTCATACATTCACCCCAGCACAGAGATCTGGGCCTAAATCCATCATTTTTTTGCTCACCATGCAATTCCAGTTTGAACCCAGCCATATGCAAATCAGTCTTGACCCTGTGACTCATGGGAACAGTCCAGCCCGAACTGCCAAGCCAGGTCCTCCCTGGACTGGAACCAAGCATCCTAGGACCGGTTTCGGGGTTTCACCCCTCTTCAGCCAGGATAGCCTGATTCCAGTGGCATGGAAAGCACGGGACTCACGTCTGAGCATACCCGTCCCACTCGGGATGACGAATGCAAAAACAACAGTTGATGGACAGAATACAGAATAATGTCATACATTCACCCCAGTACAGAGATCTGGGCCTAAATCCATCGTTTTTTTGCTCACCATGCCATTCCAGTTTGAACCCAGCCATATGCAAATCTGTCTTGACCCTGTGCCTCATGGTAACAGTCCAGCCCAAACTGCAAAGCCAGGTCCTCCCTGGACTGGAACCAAGCATCCTAGGACCGGTTTCAGCGTTTCAACCCTCTTCAGCCAGGATAGCCTGATTCCAGTGGCATGGAGAGCACGGGACTCACGTCTGAGCATACCCGTCCCACTCGGGGTGACAAATGCAAAAACAACAGTTGATGGACTGAATGCAGAAGAATGTCATACATTCACCCCAGTACAGAGATCTGGGCCTAAATCCATCGTTTTTTTGCTCACCATGACATTCCAGTTTGAACCCAGCCATATGCAAATCAGTCTTGACCCTGTGCCTCATGGGACCAGTCCAGCCCGACCTGCCAAGCCAGGTCCTCCCAAGACTGGAACCAAGCATCCTAGGACCGTTTTGGGGTTTCACCCCTCTTCAGCCAGGATAGCCTGATTTCAGTGGCATGGAGAGCACGGGACTCACGTCTGAGCATAGCCGTCCCACCCGTGGTGACAAATGCAAAAACAACAGTTGATGGACAGAATGCAGAACAATGTCATACATTCGTCGCAGTACAGAGATCTGGGCCTAAATCCATCGTTTTTTTGCTCACCATGCCATTCCAATTTGAACCCAGCCATATGCAAATCAGTCTTGACCCTGTGCCTCATGGGAACAGTCCAGCCCGAACTGCCAAGCCAGGTCCTCCCTGGACTGGAACCAAGCATCCTAGGACCGGTTTCGTGGTTTTACCCCTCTTCAGCCAGGATAGCCTGATTCCAGCGGCATGGAGAGCACGGGACTCACGTCTGAGCATACCCGTCCCACTCGGGGTGACAAATGCAAAAACAACAGTTGATGGACAGAATGCAGAACAATGTCATACATTCACCCCAGTACAGAGATCTGGGCCTAAATCCATAGCTATTTTGCTCACCATGCCATTCCAGTTTGAATGCAGCCATATGCAAATCAGTCTTGACCCTGTGACTCATGGGAACAGTCAGGCCCGAACTGCCAAGCCAGGTCCTCCCTGGACTGGAACCAAGCATCCTAGGACCGGTTTCGGGGTTTCACCCCTCTTGAGCCAGGATAGCCTGATTCCAGTGGCATGGAGAGCACGGGACTCACGTCTGAGCATACCCGTTCCACTCGGGGTGACAAATGCAAAAACAACAGTTGATGGACAGAATGCAGAACAATGTCATACATTCACCCCACTACAGAGATCTGAGCCTAAATCCATCGTTTTTTTGTTCACCATGCCATTCCAGTTTGAACCCAGCCATATGCAAATCAGTCTAGACCCTGTGCCTCATGGGAATAGTCCAGCCCGAACTGCCAAGCCAGGTCCTCCTTGGACTGGAACCAAGCATCCTAGGATCGGTTTCGGGGTTTCACCCCTCTTCAGCCAGGATAGCCTGATTCCAGTGGCATGGAGAGCACGGGACTCACGTCTGAGCATACCCGTCCCACTCGGGGTGACAAAATGGAAAAACAACAGTTGATGAACAGAATGCAGAACAATGTCATTCATTCACCCCAGTACAGAAATCTGGGCCTAAATCCATCGTTTTTTTGCTCACCATGCCATTCCAGTTTGAACCCAGCCATATGCAAATCAGTCTTGACCCTGTGCCTCATGGGAACAGTCCAGCTCGAACTGCCAAGCCAGGTCCTCCCTGGACTTGAACCAAGCATCCTAGGACCGTTTCGGGGTTTCACCCCTCTTCAGCCAGGATAGCCTGATTTCAGTGGCATGGAGAGCACGGGACTCACGTCTGAGCATACCCGTCTCACTCGGGGTGACAAATGCAAAAACAACAGTTGATGGACAGAATGCAGAACAATGTCATACATTCACCCCATTAAAGAGATCTGGGCCTAAATCCATCGTTTTTTTGCTCACCATGCCATTCCAGTTTGAACGCAGCCATATGCAAATCAGTCTTAACCCTGTGCCTCATGGGAACAGTCTAACCCGAACTGCCAAGCCAGGTCCTCCCTGGACTGGAACCAAGCATCCTAGGATCGGTTTCGGCGTTTCACCCCTCTTCAGCCAGGATAGCCTGATTCCAGTGGCATGGAGAGCACGGGACTCACGTCTGAGCATACCCGTCCCACTCGGGGAGACAAATGCAAAAACAACAGTTGATGGACTGAATGCAGAACAATGTCATACATTCACACCAGTACAGAGATCTGGGCCTAAATCCATCGTTTTTTTGCTCACCATGCCATTCCAGTTTGAACCCAGCCATATGCAGATCAGTCTTAACCCTGTGCCTCATGGGAACAGTCTAACCCGAACTGCCAAGCCAGGTCCTCCCTGGACTGGAACCAAGCATCCTAGGATCGGTTTCGGCGTTTCACCCCTCTTCAGCCAGGATAGCCTGATTCCAGTGGCATGGAGAGCACGGGACTCACGTCTGAGCATACCCGTCCCACTCGGGGTGACAAAATGGAAAAACAACAGTTGATGGACAGAATGCAGAACAATGTCATACATTCTCCCCAGTACAGAGATCTGGGCCTAAATCCACTGTTTTTTTGCTAACCATGCCATTCCAGTTTGAACCCAGCCATATGCAAATCAGTCTTGATCCTGTGCCTCATGGGTACAGTCCAGCCCGACCCGCCAAGTCCTCCCTGGACTGGAACCAAGCATCCTAGCACCGTTTCGGGGTTTCACCCCTCTTCAGCCAGGATAGCCTGATTCCAGTGGCATGGAGAGCACGGGACTCACGTCTGAGTATACCTGTCCCACTCGGGGTGACAAATGCAAAAACAACAGTTGATGGACAGAATGCAGAACAATGTCATACATTCGCCCCAGTACAGAGATCTGGGCCTAAATCCATCGTTTATTTGCTCACCATGCCATTCCAGTTTGAACCCAGCCATATGCAAATCAGTCTTGACCCTGTGCCTCATGGGAACAGTCCAGCCTGAACTGCCAAGCCAGGTCCTTCCTGGACTGGAACCAAGCATCCTAGGACCGGTTTCGGGTTTCACCCCTCTTCAGCCAGGATAGCCTGATTCCAGTGGCATGGAGAGCACGGGACTCACGTCTGAGCATACCCGTCTCACTCGGGGTGACAAATGCAAAAACAAAAGTTGATGGACAGAATGCAGAACAATGTCATACATTCTCCCCAGTACAGAGATCTGGGCCTAAATCCATTGTTTTTTTGCTAACCATGCCATTCCAGTTTGAACCCAGCCATATGCAAATCAGTCTTGACCCTGTGCCTTATGGGTACAGTCCAGCCCGACCCGCCAAGTCCTCCCTGGACTGGAACCAAGCATCCTAGCACCGTTTCGGGGTTTCACGCCTCTTCAGCCAGGATAGCCTGATTCCAGTGGCATGGAGAGCACGGGACTCACGTCTGAGTATACCCGTCCCACTCGGGGTGACAAATGCAAAAACAACAGTTGATGGACAGAATGCAGAACAATGTCATACATTCTCCCCAGTACAGAGATCTGGGCCTAAATCCATCGTTTTTTTGCTCACCATGCCATTCCAGTTTGAACCCAGCCATATGCAAATCAGTCTTGACCCTGTGCCTCATGGGAAAAGTCCAGCCTGAACTGCCAAGCCAGGTCCTCCCTGGACTGGAACCAAGCATCCTAGGACCGGTTTCGGGGTTTTACACCTCTTCAGCCAGGATAGCCTGATTCCAGCGGCATGGAGATCACGGGACTCACGTCTGAGCATACCCGTCCCACTCGGGGTGACAAATGCAAAAACAACAGTTGATGGACAGAATGCAGAACAATGTCATACATTCACCCCAGTACAGAGATCTGGGCCTAAATCCATCGTTATTTTTCTCACCATGCCATTCCAGTTTGAACCCAGCCATATGCAAATCAGTCTTGACCCTGTGCCTCATGGGAACAGTCCAGCCCGAACTGCCAAGCCAGGTCCTCCCTGGACTAGAACCAAGCATCCTAGGACCAGTTTCGGGGTTTCACCCCTCTTCAGCCAGGATCGCCTGATTCCAGTGCCATGGAGGGCACGACACTCACGTCTGAGCATACCCGTCCCACCCGTGGTGACAAATGCAAAAACAACAGTTGATGGACAGAATGCAGAACAATCTCAAACATTCACCCCAGTACAGAGATCTGGGCCTAAATCCATTGTTTTTTTGCTCACCATGCCATTCCAGTTTGCACCCAGCAATATGGAAATCAGTCTTGACCCTGTGCCTCATGGGAACAGTCCAGCCTGAACTGCCAAGCCAGGTCCTTCCTGGACTGGAACCAAGCATCCTAGGACCGGTTTCGGGTTTCACCCCTCTTCAGCCAGGATAGCCTGATTCCAGTGGCATGGAGAGCACGGGACTCACGTCTGAGCATACCCGTCCCACTCGGGGTGACAAATGCAAAAACAACAGTTGATGGACTGAATGCAAAACAATGTCATACATTCACCCCAGCACAGAGATCTGGGCCTAAATCCATCATTTTTTTGCTCACCATGCAATTCCAGTTTGAACCCAGCCATATGGAAATCAGTCTTGACCCTGTGACTCATGGGAACAGTCCAGCCCGAACTGCCAAGCCAGGTCCTCCCTGGACTGGAACCAAGCATCCTAGGACCGGTTTCGGGGTTTCACCCCTCTTCAGCCAGGATAGCCTGATTCCAGTGGCATGGAAAGCACGGGACTCACGTCTGAGCATACCCGTCCCACTCGGGATGACGAATGCAAAAACAACAGTTGATGGACAGAATACAGAACAATGTCATACATTCACCCCAGTACAGAGATCTGGGCCTAAATCCATCGTTTTTTTGCTCACCATGCCATTCCAGTTTGAACCCAGCCATATGCAAATCTATCTTGACCCTGTGCCTCATGGTAACAGTCCAGCCCAAACTGCAAAGCCAGGTCCTCCCTGGACTGGAACCAAGCATCCTAGGACCGGTTTCAGCGTTTCAACCCTCTTCAGCCAGGATAGCCTGATTCCAGTGGCATGGAGAGCACGGGACTCACGTCTGAGCATACCCGTCCCACTCGGGGTGACAAATGCAAAAACAACAGTTGATGGACTGAATGCAGAAGAATGTCATACATTCACCCCAGTACAGAGATCTGGGCCTAAATCCATCGTTTTTTTGCTCACCATGCCATTCCAGTTTGAACCCAGCCATATGCAAATCAGTCTTGACCCTGTGCCTCATGGGACCAGTCCAGCCCGACCTGCCAAGCCAGGTCCTCCCAAGACTGGAACCAAGCATCCTAGGACCGTTTTGGGGTTTCACCCCTCTTCAGCCAGGATAGCCTGATTTCAGTGGCATGGAGAGCACGGGACTCACGTCTGAGCATAGCCGTCCCACCCGTGGTGACAAATGCAAAAACAACAGTTGATGGACAGAATGCAGAACAATGTCATACATTCGCCGCAGTACAGAGATCTGGGCCTAAATCCATCGTTTTTTTGCTCACCATGCCATTCCAGTTTGAACCCAGCCATATGCAAATCAGTCTTGACCCTGTGCCTCATGGGAACAGTCCAGCCCGAACTGCCAAGCCAGGTCCTCCCTGGACTGGAACCAAGCATCCTAGGACCGGTTTCGTGGTTTTACCCCTCTTCAGCCAGGATAGCCTGATTCCAGCGGCATGGAGAGCACGGGACTCACGTCTGAGCATACCCGTCCCACTCGGGGTGACAAATGCAAAAACAACAGTTGATGGACAGAATGCAGAACAATGTCATACATTCACCCCAGTACAGAGATCTGGGCCTAAATCCATAGCTATTTTGCTCACCATGCCATTCCAGTTTGAATGCAGCCATATGCAAATCAGTCTTGACCCTGTGACTCATGGGAACAGTCAGGCCCGAACTGCCAAGCCAGGTCCTCCCTGGACTGGAACCAAGCATCCTAGGACCGGTTTCGGGGTTTCACCCCTCTTGAGCCAGGATAGCCTGATTCTAGTGGCATGGAGAGCACGGGACTCACGTCTGAGCATACCCGTTCCACTCGGGGTGACAAATGCAAAAACAACAGTTGATGGACAGAATGCAGAACAATGTCATACATTCACCCCACTACAGAGATCTGAGCCTAAATCCATCGTTTTTTTGTTCACCATGCCATTCCAGTTTGAACCCAGCCATATGCAAATCAGTCTAGACCCTGTGCCTCATGGGAATAGTCCAGCCCGAACTGCCAAGCCAGGTCCTCCTTGGACTGGAACCAAGCATCCTAGGATCGGTTTCGGGGTTTCACCCCTCTTCAGCCAGGATAGCCTGATTCCAGTGGCATGGAGAGCACGGGACTCACGTCTGAGCATACCCGTCCCACTCGGGGTGACAAAATGGAAAAACAACAGTTGATGAACAGAATGCAGAACAATGTCATACATTCACCCCAGTACAGAAATCTGGGCCTAAATCCATCGTTTTTTTGCTCACCATGCCATTCCAGTTTGAACCCAGCCATATGCAAATCAGTCTTGACCCTGTGCCTCATGGGACCACTCCAGCCCGACCTGCCAAGCCAGGTCCTCCCAAGACTGGAACCAAGCATCCTAGGACCGTTTCGGGGTTTCACCCCTCTTCAGCCAGGATAGCCTGATTTCAGTGGCATGGAGAGCACGGGACTCACGTCTGAGCATAGCCGTCCCACTCGTGGTGACAAATGCTAAAACAACAGTTGATGGACAGAATGCAGAACAATGTCATACATTCGCCCCAGTACAGAGATCTGGGCCTAAATCCATCGTTTTTTTGCTCACCATGCCATTCCAGTTTGAACCCAGCCATATGCAAATCAGTCTTGACCCTGTGCCTCATGGGAACAGTCCAGCTCGAACTGCCAAGCCAGGTCCTCCCTGGACTGGAACCAAGCATCCTAGGACCGGTTTCGGGGATTTACACCTCTTCAGCCAGGATAGCCTGATTCCAGCGGCATGGAGATCACGGGACTCACGTCTGAGCATACCCGTCTCACTCGGGGTGACAAATGCAAAAACTACAGTTGATGGACAGAATGCAGAACAATGTCATACATTCACCCCATTAAAGAGATCTGGGCCTAAATCCATCGTTTTTTTGCTCACCATGCCATTCCAGTTTGAACGCAGCCATATGCAAATCAGTCTTAACCCTGTGCCTCATGGGAACAGTCTAACCCGAACTGCCAAGCCAGGTCCTCCCTGGACTGGAACCAAGCATCCTAGGATCGGTTTCGGCGTTTCACCCCTCTTCAGCCAGGATAGCCTGATTCCAGTGGCATGGAGAGCACGGGACTCACGTCTGAGCATACCCGTCCCACTCGGGGTGACAAATGCAAAAACAACAGTTGATGGACTGAATGCAGAACAATGTCATACATTCACACCAGTACAGAGATCTGGGCCTAAATCCATCGTTTTTTTGCTCACCATGCCATTCCAGTTTGAACCCAGCCATATGCAGATCAGTCTTAACCCTGTGCCTCATGGGAACAGTCTAACCCGAACTGCCAAGCCAGGTCCTCCCTGGACTGGAACCAAGCATCCTAGGATCAGTTTCGGCGTTTCACCCCTCTTCAGCCAGGATAGCCTGATTCCAGTGGCATGGAGAGCACGGGACTCACGTCTGAGCATACCCGTCCCACTCGGGGTGACAAATGCAAAAACAACAGTTGATGGACAGAATGCAGAACAATGTCATACATTCGCCCCAGTACAGAGATCTGGGCCTAAATCCATCGTTTTTTTGCTCACCATGCCATTCCAGTTTGAACCCAGCCATATGCAAATCAGTCTTGACCCTGTGCCTCATGGGAACAGTCCAGCCTGAACTGCCAAGCCAGGTCCTTCCTGGACTGGAACCAAGCATCCTAGGACCGGTTTCGGGTTTCACCCCTCTTCAGCCAGGATAGCCTGATTCCAGTGGCATGGAGAGCACGGGACTCACGTCTGAGCATACCCGTCTCACTCGGGGTGACAAATGCAAAAACAACAGTTGATGGACAGAATGCAGAACAATGTCATACATTCTCCCCAGTACAGAGATCTGGGCCTAAATCCATTGTTTTTTTGCTAACCATGCCATTCCAGTTTGAACCCAGCCATATGCAAATCAGTCTTGACCCTGTGCCTTATGGGTACAGTCCAGCCCGACCCGCCAAGTCCTCCCTGGACTGGAACCAAGCATCCTAGCACCGTTTCGGGGTTTCACGCCTCTTCAGCCAGGATAGCCTGATTCCAGTGGCATGGAGAGCACGGGACTCACGTCTGAGTATACCCGTCCCACTCGGGGTGACAAATGCAAAAACAACAGTTGATGGACAGAATGCAGAACAATGTCATACATTCTCCCCAGTACAGAGATCTGGGCCTAAATCCATCGTTTTTTTGCTCACCATGCCATTCCAGTTTGAACCCAGCCATATGCAAATCAGTCTTGACCCTGTGCCTCATGGGAAAAGTCCAGCCTGAACTGCCAAGCCAGGTCCTCCCTGGACTGGAACCAAGCATCCTAGGACCGGTTTCGGGGTTTTACACCTCTTCAGCCAGGATAGCCTGATTCCAGCGGCATGGAGATCACGGGACTCACGTCTGAGCATACCCGTCCCACTCGGGGTGACAAATGCAAAAACAACAGTTGATGGACAGAATGCAGAACAATGTCATACATTCACCCCATTAAAGAGATCTGGGCCTAAATCCATCGTTTTTTTGCTCACCATGCCATTCGAGTTTGAACGCAGCCATATGCAAATCAGTCTTGACCCTGTGCCTCATGGGAACAGTCCAGCCCGAACTGCCAAGCCAGGTTCTCCCTGGACTTGAACCAAGCATCCTAAGACCGGTTTCGGGGTTTCACCCCTCTTGAGCCAGGATAGCCTGATTCCAGTGGCATGGAGAGCACGGGACTCACGTCTGAGCATACCCGTCCCACTCGGGGTGACAAATGCAAAAACAACAGTTGATGGACAGAATGCAGAACAATGTCATACATTCACCCCAGTACAGAGATCTGGGCCTAAATCCATCGTTATTTTGCTCACCATGCCATTCCAGTTTGAACCCAGCCATATGCAAATCAGTCTTGACCCTGTGCCTCATGGGAACAGTCCAGCCTGAACTGCCAAGCCAGGTCCTTCCTGGACTGGAACCAAGCATCCTAGGACCGGTTTCGGGTTTCACCCCTCTTCAGCCAGGATAGCCTGATTCCAGTGGCATGGAGAGCACGGAACTCACGTCTGAGCATACCCGTCCCACCCGTGGTGACAAATGCAAAAACAACAGTTGATGGACAGAATGCAGAACAATGTCAAACATTCACCCCAGTACAGAGATCTGGGCCTAAATCCATCGTTTTTTTGCTCACCATGCCATTCCAGTTTGAACCCAGCAATATGCAAATCAGTCTTGACCCTGTGCCTCATGGGAACAGTCCAGCCTGAACTGCCAAGCCAGGTCCTTCCTGGACTGGAACCAAGAATCCTAGGACCGGTTTCGGGTTTCACCCCTCTTCAGCCAGGATGGCCTGATTCCAGTGGCATGGAGAGCACGGGACTCACGTCTGAGCATACCCGTCCCACTCGGGGTGACAAATGCAAAAACAACAGTTGATGGACTGAATGCAAAACAATGTCATACATTCACCCCAGTACAGAGATCTGGGCCTAAATCCATCGTTTTTTTGCTCACCATGCCATTCCAGTTTTAACCCAGCCATATGCAGATCAGTCTTAACCCTGTGCCTCATGGGAACAGTCTAACCCGAACTGCCAAGCCAGGTCCTCCCTGGACTGGAACCAAGCATCCTAGGATCAGTTTCGGCGTTTCACCCCTCTTCAGCCAGGATAGCCTGATTCCAGTGGCATGGAGAGCACGGGACTCACGTCTGAGCATACCCGTCCCACTCGGGGTGACAAAATGGAAAAACAACAGTTGATGGACAGAATGCAGAACAATGTCATACATTCTCCCCAGTACAGAGATCTGGGCCTAAATCCATTGTTTTTTTGCTAACCATGCCATTCCAGTTTGAACCCAGCCATATGCAAATCAGTCTTGACCCTGTGCCTCATGGGTACAGTCCAGCCCGACCTGCCAAGCCAAGTCCTCCCTGGACTGGAACCAAGCATCCTAGGACCGTTTCGGGGTTTCACCCCTCTTCAGCCAGGATAGCCTGATTCCAGTGGCATGGAGAGCACGGGACTCACGTCTGAGCATACCCGTCCCACTCGTGGTGACAAATGCAAAAACAACAGTTGATGGACAGAATGCAGAACAATGTCATACATTCACCCCAGTACAGAGATCTGGGCCTAAATCCATCGTTTTTTTGCTCACCATGCCATTCCAGTTTGAACCCAGCCATATGCAGATCAGTCTTGACCCTGTGCCTCATGGGAACAGCCCAGCCCGAACTGGCAACCCAGGTCCTCCCTAGACTGGAACCAAGCATCCTAGAACCGGTTTCGGGGTTTTACCCCTCTTCAGCAATGATAGCCTGATTCCAGCGGCATGGAGAGCACGGGACTCACGTCTGAGCATACCCGTCTCACTCGGGGTGACAAATGCAAAAACAACAGTTGATGGACAGAATGCAGAACAATGTCATACATTCTCCCCAGTACAGAGATCTGGGCCTAAATCCATTGTTTTTTTGCTAACCATGCCATTCCAGTTTGAACCCAGCCATTTGCAAATCAGTCTTGACCCTGTGCCTCATGGGTACAGTCCAGCCCGACCCGCCAAGTCCTCCCTGGACTGGAACCAAGCATCCTAGCACCGTTTCGGGGTTTCACCCCTCTTCAGCCAGGATAGCCTGATTCCAGTGGCATGGAGAGCACGGGACTCACGTCTGAGTATACCCGTCCCACTCGGGGTGACAAATGCAAAAACAACAGTTGATGGACAGAATGCGGAACAATGTCATACATTCTCCCCAGTACAGAGATCTGGGCCTAAATCCATCGTTTTTTTGCTCACCATGCCATTCCAGTTTGAACCCAGCCATATGCAAATCAGTCTTGACCCTGTGCCTCATGGGAAAAGTCCAGCCTGAACTGCCAAGCCAGGTCCTCCCTGGACTGGAACCAAGCATCCTAGGACCGGTTTCGGGGTTTTACACCTCTTCAGCCAGGATAGCCTGATTCCAGCGGCATGGAGATCACGGGACTCACGTCTGAGCATACCCGTCCCACTCGGGGTGACAAATGCAAAAACAACAGTTGATGGACAGAATGCAGAACAATGTCATACATTCACCCCATTAAAGAGATCTGGGCCTAAATCCATCGTTTTTATGCTCACCATGCCATTCGAGTTTGAACGCAGCCATATGCAAATCAGTCTTGACCCTGTGCCTCATGGGAACAGTCCAGCCCGAACTGCCAAGCCAGGTTCTCCCTGGACTTGAACCAAGCATCCTAAGACCGGTTTCGGGGTTTCACCCCTCTTGAGCCAGGATAGCCTGATTCCAGTGGCATGGAGAGCACGGGACTCACGTCTGAGCATACCCGTCCCACTCGGGGTGACAAATGCAAAAACAACAGTTGATGGACAGAATGCAGAACAATGTCATACATTCACCCCAGTACAGAGATCTGGGCCTAAATCCATCGTTATTTTGCTCACCATGCCATTCCAGTTTGAACCCAGCCATATGCAAATCAGTCTTGACCCTGTGCCTCATGGGAACAGTCCAGCCTGAACTGCCAAGCCAGGTCCTTCCTGGACTGGAACCAAGCATCCTAGGACCGGTTTCGGGTTTCACCCCTCTTCAGCCAGGATAGCCTGATTCCTGTGGCATGGAGAGCACGGGACTCACGTCTGAGCATACCCGTCCCACCCGTGGTGACAAATGCAAAAACAACAGTTGATAGACAGAATGCAGAACAATGTCAAACATTAACCCCAGTACAGAGATCTGGGCCTAAATCCATCGTTTTTTTGCTCACCATGCCATTCCAGTTTGAACCCAGCCATATGCAAATCAGTCTTGACCCTGTGCCTCATGGGAACAGTCCAGCCTGAACTGCCAAGCCAGGTCCTTCCTGGACTGGAACCAAGCATCCTAGGACCGGTTTCGGGTTTCACCCCTCTTCAGCCAGGATAGCCTGATTCCAGTGGCATGGAGAGCACGGGACTCACGTCTGAGCATACCCGTCCCACTCGGGGTGACAAATGCAAAAACAACAGTTGATGGACTGAATGCAAAACAATGTCATACATTCACCCCAGTACAGAGATCTGGGCCTAAATCCATCGTTTTTTTGCTCACCATGCCATTCCAGTTTGAACCCAGCCATATGCAGATCAGTCTTAACCCTGTGCCTCATGGGAACAGTCTAACCCGAACTGCCAAGCCAGGTCCTCCCTGGACTGGAACCAAGCATCCTAGGATCAGTTTCGGCGTTTCACCCCTCTTCAGCCAGTATAGCCTGATTCCAGTGGCATGGAGAGCACGGGACTCACGTCTGAGCATACCCGTCCCACTCGGGGTGACAAAATGGAAAAACAACAGTTGATGGACAGAATGCAGAACAATGTCATACATTCTCCCCAGTACAGAGATCTGGGCCTAAATCCATTGTTTTTTTGCTAACCATGCCATTCCAGTTTGAACCCAGCCATATGCAAATCAGTCTTGACCCTGTGCCTCATGGGTACAGTCCAGCCCGACCCGCCAAGTCCTCCCTGGACTGGAACCAAGCATCCTAGCACCGTTTCGGGGTTTCACCCCTCTTCAGCCAGGATAGCCTGATTCCAGTGGCATGGAGAGCACGGGACTCACGTCTGAGTATACCCGTCCCACTCGGGGTGACAAATGCAAAAACAACAGTTGATGGACAGAATGCAGAACAATGTCATACATTCGCCCCAGTACAGAGATCTGGGCCTAAATCCATCGTTTTTTTGCTCACCATGCCATTCCAGTTTGAACCCAGCCATATGCAAATCAGTCTTGACCCCGTGCCTCATGGGAACAGTCCAGCCTGAACTGCCAAGCCAGGTCCTTCCTGGACTGGAACCAAGCATCCTAGGACCGGTTTCGGGTTTCACCCCTCTTCAGCCAGGATAGCCTGATTCCAGTGGCATGGAGAGCACGGGACTCACGTCTGAGCATACCCGTCCCACTCGGGCTGACAAATGCAAAAACAACAGTTGATGGACTGAATGCAAAACAATGTCATACATTCACCCCAGCACAGAGATCTGGGCCTAAATCCATCGTTTTTTTGCTCACCATGCCATTCCAGTTTGAACCCAGCCATATGCAAATCAGTCTTGACCCTGTGCCTCATGGGAACAGTCCAGCCCGAACTGCCAAGCCAGGTCCTCCCTGGACTGGAACCAAGCATCCTAGGACCGGTTTCGGGGTTTCACCCCTCTTCAGCCAGGATAGCCTGATTCCAGTGGCATGGAAAGCACGGGACTCACGTCTGAGCATACCCGTCCCACTCGGGGTGACAAATGCAAAAACAACAGTTGATGGACAGAATACAGAACAATGTCATACATTCACCCCAGTACAGAGATCTGGGCCTAAATCCATCGTTTTTTTGCTCACCATGCCATTCCAGTTTGAACCCAGCCATATGCAAATCTGTCTTGACCCTGTGCCTCATGGTAACAGTCCAGCCCAAACTGCCAAGCCAGGTCCTCCCTGGACTGGAACCAAGCATCCTAGGACCGGTTTCAGGGTTTCAACCCTCTTCAGCCAGGATAGCCTGATTCCAGTGGCATGGAGAGCACGGGACTCACGTCTGAGCATACCCGTCCCACTCGGGGTGACAAATGCAAAAACAACAGTTGATGGACTGAATGCAGAACAATGTCATACATTCACCCCAGTACAGAGATCTGGGCCTAAATCCATCGTTTTTTTGCTCACCATGCCATTCCAGTTTGAACCCAGCCATATGCAAATCAGTCTTGACCCTGTGCCTCATTGAACAGTCCAGCCCGAACTGCCAAGTCAGGTCCTCCTTGGACTGGAACCAAGCATCCTAGGATCGGTTTCGGGGTTTCACCCCTCTTCAGCCAGGATAGCCTGATTCCAGTGGCATGGAGAGCACGGGACTCACGTCTGAGCATACCCGTCCCACTCGGGGTGACAAAATGGAAAAACAACAGTTGATGAACAGAATGCAGAACAATGTCATACATTCACCCCAGTACAGAAATCTGGGCCTAAATCCATCGTTTTTTGCTCACCATGCCATTCCAGTTTGAACCCTGCCATATGCAAATCAGTCTTGACCCTGTGCCTCATGGGACCAGTCCAGCCCGACCTGCCAAGCAAGGTCCTCCCTGGACTGGAACCAAGCATCCTAGGACCGTTTCGGGGTTTCACCCCTCTTCAGCCAGGATAGCCTGATTTCAGTGGCATGGAGAGCACGGGACTCACGTCTGAGCATAGCCGTCCCACTCGTGGTGACAAATGCAAAAACAACAGTTGATGGACTGAATGCAGAAAAATGTCATACATTCACCCCAGTACAGAGATCTGGGCCTAAATCCATCGTTTTTTTGCTCACCATGCCATTCCAGTTTGAACCCAGCCATATGCAGATCAGTCTTAACCCTGTGCCTCATGGGAACAGTCTAGCCCGAACTGCCAAGCCAGGTCCTCCCTGGACTGGAACCAAGCATCCTAGGAGCGGTTTCGGCGGTCCACCCCTCTTCAGCCAGGATAGCCTGATTCCAGTGGCATGGAGAGCACGGGACTCACGTCTGAGCATACCCGTCCCACTCGGGGTGACAAAATGGAAAAACAACAGTTGATGGACAGAATGCAGAACAATGTCATACATTCACCCCAGTACAGAGATCTGGGCCTAAATCCATTGTTTTTTTGCTAACCATGCCATTCCAGTTTGAACCCAGCCATATGCAAATCAGTCTTGACCCTGTGCCTCATGGGTACAGTCCAGCCCGACCTGCCAAGCCAAGTCCTCCCTGGACTGGAACCAAGCATCCTAGGACCGTTTCGGGGTTTCACCCCTCTTCAGCCAGGATAGCCTGATTCCAGTGGCATGGAGAGCACGGGACTCACGTCTGAGCATACCCGTCCCACTCGTGGTGACAAATGCAAAAACAACAGTTGATGGACAGAATGCAGAACAATGTCATACATTCACCCCAGTACAGAGATCTGGGCCTAAATCCATCGTTTTTTTGCTCACCATGCCATTCCAGTTTGAACCCAGCCATATGCAGATCAGTCTTGACCCTGTGCCTCATGGGAACAGCCCAGCCCGAACTGCCAACCCAGGTCCTCCCTAGACTGGAACCAAGCATCCTAGGACCGGTTTCGGGGTTTTACCCCTCTTCAGCAATGATAGCCTGATTCCAGCGGCATGGAGAGCACGGGACTCACGTCTGAGCATACCCGTCTCACTCGGGGTGAGAAATGCAAAAACAACAGTTGATGGACAGAATGCCGAACAATGTCATACATTCTCCCCAGTACAGAGATCTGGGCCTAAATCCATTGTTTTTTTGCTAACCATGCCATTCCAGTTTGAACCCAGCCATATGCAAATCAGTCTTGACCCTGTGCCTCATGGGTACAGTCCAGCCCGACCCGCCAAGTCCTCCCTGGACTGGAACCAAGCATCCTAGCACCGTTTCGGGGTTTCACCCCTCTTCAGCCAGGATAGCCTGATTCCAGAGGCATGGAGAGCACGGGACTCACGTCTGAGTATACACGTCCCACTCGGGGTGACAAATGCAAAAACAACAGTTGATGGACAGAATGCAGAACAATGTCATACATTCTCCCCAGTACAGAGATCTGGGCCTAAATCCATCGTTTTTTTGCTCACCATGCCATTCCAGTTTGAACCCAGCCATATGCAAATCAGTCTTGACCCTGTGCCTCATGGGAAAAGTCCAGCCTGAACTGCCAAGCCAGGTCCTCCCTGGACTGGAACCAAGCATCCTAGGACCGGTTTCGGGGTTTTACACCTCTTCAGCCAGGATAGCCTGATTCCAGCGGCATGGAGATTACGGGACTCACGTCTGAGCATAGCCGTCCCACTCGGGGTGACAAATGCAAAAACAACAGTTGATGGACAGAATGCAGAACAATGTCATACATTCACCCCATTAAAGAGATCTGGGCCTAAATCCATCGTTTTTTTGCTCACCATGCCATTCGAGTTTGAACGCAGCCATATGCAAATCAGTCTTGACCCTGTGCCTCATGGGAACAGTCCAGCCCGAACTGCCAAGCCAGGTTCTCCCTGGACTTGAACCAAGCATCCTAGGACCGGTTTCGGGGTTTCACCCCTCTTGAGCCAGGATAGCCTGATTCCAGTGGCATGGAGAGCACGGGACTCACGTCTGAGCATACCCGTCCCACTCGGGGTGACAAATGCAAAAACAACAGTTGATGGACAGAATGCAGAACAATGTCATACATTCACTCCAGTACAGAGATCTGGGCCTAAAGCCATCGTTATTTTGCTCACCATGCCATTCCAGTTTGAACCCAGCCATATGCAAATCAGTCTTGACCCTGTGCCTCATGGGAACAGTCCAGCCTGAACTGCCAAGCCAGGTCCTTCCTGGACTGGAACCAAGCATCCTAGGACCGGTTTCGGGTTTCACCCCTCTTCAGCCAGGATAGCCTGATTCCAGTGGCATGGAGAGCACGGGACTCACGTCTGAGCATACCCGTCCCACTCGGGGTGACAAATGCAAAAACAACAGTTGATGGACTGAATGCAAAACAATGTCATACATTCACCCCAGTACAGAGATCTGGGCCTAAATCCATCGTTTTTTTGCTCACCATGCCATTCCAGTTTGAACCCAGCCATATGCAGATCAGTCTTAACCCTGTGCCTCATGGGATCAGTCTAACCCGAACTGCCAAGCCAGGTCCTCCCTGGACTGGAACCAAGCATCCTAGGATCAGTTTCGGCGTTTCACCCCTCTTCAGCCAGGATAGCCTGATTCCAGTGGCATGGAGAGCACGGGACTCACGTCTGAGCATACCCGTCCCACTCGGGGTGACAAAATGGAAAAACAACAGTTGATGGACAGAATGCAGAACAATGTCATACATTCTCCCCAGTACAGAGATCTGGGCCTAAATCCATTGTTTTTTTGCTAACCATGCCATTCCAGTTTGAACCCAGCCATATGCAAATCAGTCTTGACCCTGTGCCTCATGGGTACAGTCCAGCCCGACCTGCCAAGCCAAGTCCTCCCTGGACTGGAACCAAGCATCCTAGGACCGTTTCGGGGTTTCACCCCTCTTCAGCCAGGATAGCCTGATTCCAGTGGCATGGAGAGCACGGGACTCACGTCTGAGCATACCCGTCCCACTCGTGGTGACAAATGCAAAAACAACAGTTGATGGACAGAATGCAGAACAATGTCATACATTCACCCCAGTACAGAGATCTGGGCCTAAATCCATCGTTTTTTTGCTCACCATGCCATTCCAGTTTGAACCCAGCCATATGCAGATCAGTCTTGACCCTGTGCCTCATGGGAACAGCCCAGCCCGAACTGGCAACCCAGGTCCTCCCTAGACTGGAACCAAGCATCCTAGAACCGGTTTCGGGGTTTCAACCCTCTTCAGCAATGATAGCCTGATTCCAGCGGCATGGAGAGCACGGGACTCACGTCTGAGCATACCCGTCTCACTCGGGGTGACAAATGCAAAAACAACAGTTGATGGACAGAATGCAGAACAATGTCATACATTCTCCCCAGTACAGAGATCTGGGCCTAAATCCATTGTTTTTTTGCTAACCATGCCATTCCAGTTTGAACCCAGCCATTTGCAAATCAGTCTTGACCCTGTGCCTCATGGGTACAGTCCAGCCCGACCCGCCAAGTCCTCCCTGGACTGGAACCAAGCATCCTAGCACCGTTTCGGGGTTTCACCCCTCTTCAGCCAGGATAGCCTGATTCCAGTGGCATGGAGAGCACGGGACTCACGTCTGAGTATACCCGTCCCACTCGGGGTGACAAATGCAAAAACAACAGTTGATGGACAGAATGCAGAACAATGTCATACATTCTCCCCAGTACAGAGATCTGGGCCTAAATCCATCGTTTTTTTGCTCACCATGCCATTCCAGTTTGAACCCAGCCATATGCAAATCAGTCTTGACCCTGTGCCTCATGGGAAAAGTCCAGCCTGAACTGCCAAGCCAGGTCCTCCCTGGACTGGAACCAAGCATCCTAGGACCGGTTTCGGGGTTTTACACCTCTTCAGCCAGGATAGCCTGATTCCAGCGGCATGGAGATCACGGGACTCACGTCTGAGCATACCCGTCCCACTCGGGGTGACAAATGCAAAAACAACAGTTGATGGACAGAATGCAGAACAATGTCATACATTCACCCCATTAAAGAGATCTGGGCCTAAATCCATCGTTTTTTTGCTCACCATGCCATTCGAGTTTGAACGCAGCCATATGCAAATCAGTCTTGACCCTGTGCCTCATGGGAACAGTCCAGCCCGAACTGCCAAGCCAGGTTCTCCCTGGACTTGAACCAAGCATCCTAAGTCCGGTTTCGGGGTTTCACCCCTCTTGAGCCAGGATAGCCTGATTCCAGTGGCATGGAGAGCACGGGACTCACGTCTGAGCATACCCGTCCCACTCGGGGTGACAAATGCAAAAACAACAGTTGATGGACAGAATGCAGAACAATGTCATACATTCACCCCAGTACAGAGATCTGGGCCTAAATCCATCGTTATTTTGCTCACCATGCCATTCCAGTTTGAACCCAGCCATATGCAAATCAGTCTTGACCCTGTGCCTCATGGGAACAGTCCAGCCTGAACTGCCAAGCCAGGTCCTTCCTGGACTGGAACCAAGCATCCTAGGACCGGTTTCGGGTTTCACCCCTCTTCAGCCAGGATAGCCTGATTCCAGTGGCATGGAGAGCACGGGACTCACGTCTGAGCATACCCGTCCCACCCGTGGTGACAAATGCAAAAACAACAGTTGATAGACAGAATGCAGAACAATGTCAAACATTAACCCCAGTACAGAGATCTGGGCCTAAATCCATCGTTTTTTTGCTCACCATGCCATTCCAGTTTGAACCCAGCAATATGCAAATCAGTCTTGACCCTGTGCCTCATGGGAACAGTCCAGCCTGAACTGCCAAGCCAGGTCCTTCCTGGACTGGAACCAAGCATCCTAGGACCGGTTTCGGGTTTCACCCCTCTTCAGCCAGGATAGCCTGATTCCAGTGGCATGGAGAGCACGGGACTCACGTCTGAGCATACCCGTCCCACTCGGGGTGACAAATGCAAAAACAACAGTTGATGGACTGAATGCAAAACAATGTCATACATTCACCCCAGTACAGAGATCTGGGCCTAAATCCATCGTTTTTTTGCTCACCATGCCATTCCAGTTTGAACCCAGCCATATGCAGATCAGTCTTAACCCTGTGCCTCATGGGTACAGTCCAGCCCGACCTGCCAAGCCAAGTCCTCCCTGGACTGGAACCAAGCATCCTAGGACCGTTTCGGGGTTTCACCCCTCTTCAGCCAGGATAGCCTGATTCCAGTGGCATGGAGAGCACGGGACTCACGTCTGAGCATACCCGTCCCACTCGTGGTGACAAATGCAAAAACAACAGTTGATGGACAGAATGCAGAACAATGTCATACATTCACCCCAGTACAGAGATCTGGGCCTAAATCCATCGTTTTTTTGCTCACCATGCCATTCCAGTTTGAACCCAGCCATATGCAGATCAGTCTTGACCCTGTGCCTCATGGGAACAGCCCAGCCCGAACTGGCAACCCAGGTCCTCCCTAGACTGGAACCAAGCATCCTAGAACCGGTTTCGGGGTTTTACCCCTCTTCAGCAATGATAGCCTGATTCCAGCGGCATGGAGAGCACGGGACTCACGTCTGAGCATACCCGGCTCACTCGGGGTGACAAATGCAAAAAGAACAGTTGATGGACAGAATGAAGAACAATGTCATACATTCTCCCCAGTACAGAGATCTGGGCCTAAATCCATTGTTTTTTTGCTAACCATGCCATTCCAGTTTGAACCCAGCCATTTGCAAATCAGTCTTGACCCTGTGCCTCATGGGTACAGTCCAGCCCGACCCGCCAAGTCCTCCCTGGACTGGAACCAAGCATCCTAGCACCGTTTCGGGGTTTCACCCCTCTTCAGCCAGGATAGCCTGATTCCAGTGGCATGGAGAGCACGGGACTCACGTCTGAGTATACCCGTCCCACTCGGGGTGACAAATGCAAAAACAACAGTTGATGGACAGAATGCAGAACAATGTCATACATTCTCCCCAGTACAGAGATCTGGGCCTAAATCCATCGTTTTTTTGCTCACCATGCCATTCCAGTTTGAACCCAGCCATATGCAAATCAGTCTTGACCCTGTGCCTCATGGGAAAAGTCCAGCTTGAACTGCCAAGCCAGGTCCTCCCTGGACTGGAACCAAGCATCCTAGGACCGGTTTCGGGGTTTTACACCTCTTCAGCCAGGATAGCCTGATTCCAGCGGCATGGAGATCACGGGACTCACGTCTGAGCATACCCGTCCCACTCGGGGTGACAAATGCAAAAACAACAGTTGATGGACAGAATGCAGAACAATGTCATACATTCACCCCATTAAAGAGATCTGGGCCTAAATCCATCGTTTTTTTGCTCACCATGCCATTCGAGTTTGAACGCAGCCATATGCAAATCAGTCTTGACCCTGTGCCTCATGGGAACAGTCCAGCCCGAACTGCCAAGCCAGGTTCTCCCTGGACTTGAACCAAGCATCCTAAGACCGGTTTCGGGGTTTCACCCCTCTTGAGCCAGGATAGCCTGATTCCAGTGGCATGGAGAGCACGGGACTCACGTCTGAGCATACCCGTCCCACTCGGGGTGACAAATGCAAAAACAACAGTTGATGGACAGAATGCAGAACAATGTCATACATTCACCCCAGTACAGAGATCTGGGCCTAAATCCATCGTTATTTTGCTCACCATGCCATTCCAGTTTGAACCCAGCCATATGCAAATCAGTCTTGACCCTGTGCCTCATGGGAACAGTCCAGCCTGAACTGCCAAGCCAGGTCCTTCCTGGACTGGAACCAAGCATCCTAGGACCGGTTTCGGGTTTCACCCCTCTTCAGCCAGGATAGCCTGATTCCAGTGGCATGGAGAGCACGGGACTCACGTCTGAGCATACCCGTCCCACCCGTGGTGACAAATGCAAAAACAACAGTTGATAGACAGAATGCAGAACAATGTCAAACATTAACCCCAGTACAGAGATCTGGGCCTAAATCCATCGTTTTTTTGCTCACCATGCCATTCCAGTTTGAACCCAGCAATATGCAAATCAGTCTTGACCCTGTGCCTCATGGGAACAGTCCAGCCTGAACTGCCAAGCCAGGTCCTTCCTGGACTGGAACCATGCATCCTAGGACCGGTTTCGGGTTTCACCCCTCTTCAGCCAGGATAGCCTGATTCCAGTGGCATGGAGAGCACGGGACTCACGTCTGAGCATACCCGTCCCACTCGGGGTGACAAATGCAAAAACAACAGTTGATGGACTGAATGCAAAACAATGTCATACATTCACCCCAGTACAGAGATCTGGGCCTAAATCCATCGTTTTTTTGCTCACCATGCCATTCCAGTTTGAACCCAGCCATATGCAGATCAGTCTTAACCCTGTGCCTCATGGGAACAGTCTAACCCGAACTGCCAAGCCAGGTCCTCCCTGGACTGGAACCAAGCATCCTAGGATCAGTTTCGGCGTTTCACCCCTCTTCAGCCAGTATAGCCTGATTCCAGTGGCATGGAGAGCACGGGACTCACGTCTGAGCATACCCGTCCCACTCGGGGTGACAAAATGGAAAAACAACAGTTGATGGACAGAATGCAGAACAATGTCATACATTCTCCCCAGTACAGAGATCTGGGCCTAAATCCATTGTTTTTTTGCTAACCATGCCATTCCAGTTTGAACCCAGCCATATGCAAATCAGTCTTGACCCTGTGCCTCATGGGTACAGTCCAGCCCGACCCGCCAAGTCCTCCCTGGACTGGAACCAAGCATCCTAGCACCGTTTCGGGGTTTCACCCCTCTTCAGCCAGGATAGCCTGATTCCAGTGGCATGGAGAGCACGGGACTCACGTCTGAGTATACCCGTCCCACTCGGGGTGACAAATGCAAAAACAACAGTTGATGGACAGAATGCAGAACAATGTCATACATTCGCCCCAGTACAGAGATCTGGGCCTAAATCCATCGTTTTTTTGCTCACCATGCCATTCCAGTTTGAACCCAGCCATATGCAAATCAGTCTTGACCCTGTGCCTCATGGGAACAGTCCAGCCTGAACTGCCAAGCCAGGTCCTTCCTGGACTGGAACCAAGCATCCTAGGACCGGTTTCGGGTTTCACCCCTCTTCAGCCAGGATAGCCTGATTCCAGTGGCATGGAGAGCACGGGACTCACGTCTGAGCATACCCGTCCCACTCGGGCTGACAAATGCAAAAACAACAGTTGATGGACTGAATGCAAAACAATGTCATACATTCACCCCAGCACAGAGATCTGGGCCTAAATCCATCGTTTTTTTGCTCACCATGCCATTCCAGTTTGAACCCAGCCATATGCAAATCAGTCTTGACCCTGTGCCTCATGGGAACAGTCCAGCCCGAACTGCCAAGCCAGGTCCTCCCTGGACTGGAACCAAGCATCCTAGGACCGGTTTCGGGGTTTCACCCCTCTTCAGCCAGGATAGCCTGATTCCAGTGGCATGGAAAGCACGGGACTCACGTCTGAGCATACCCGTCCCACTCGGGGTGACAAATGCAAAAACAACAGTTGATGGACAGAATACAGAACAATGTCATACATTCACCCCAGTACAGAGATCTGGGCCTAAATCCATCGTTTTTTTGCTCACCATGCCATTCCAGTTTGAACCCAGCCATATGCAAATCTGTCTTGACCCTGTGCCTCATGGTAACAGTCCAGCCCAAACTGCCAAGCCAGGTCCTCCCTGGACTGGAACCAAGCATCCTAGGACCGGTTTCAGGGTTTCAACCCTCTTCAGCCAGGATAGCCTGATTCCAGTGGCATGGAGAGCACGGGACTCACGTCTGAGCATACCCGTCCCACTCGGGGTGACAAATGCAAAAACAACAGTTGATGGACTGAATGCAGAACAATGTCATACATTCACCCCAGTACAGAGATCTGGGCCTAAATCCATCGTTTTTTTGCTCACCATGCCATTCCAGTTTGAACCCAGCCATATGCAAATCAGTCTTGACCCTGTGCCTCATTGAACAGTCCAGCCCGAACTGCCAAGCCAGGTCCTCCTTGGACTGGAACCAAGCATCCTAGGATCGGTTTCGGGGTTTCACCCCTCTTCAGCCAGGATAGCCTGATTCCAGTGGCATGGAGAGCACGGGACTCACGTCTGAGCATACCCGTCCCACTCGGGGTGACAAAATGGAAAAACAACAGTTGATGAACAGAATGCAGAACAATGTCATACATTCACCCCAGTACAGAAATCTGGGCCTAAATCCATCGTTTTTTGCTCACCATGCCATTCCAGTTTGAACCCTGCCATATGCAAATCAGTCTTGACCCTGTGCCTCATGGGACCAGTCCAGCCCGACCTGCCAAGCAAGGTCCTCCCTGGACTGGAACCAAGCATCCTAGGACCGTTTCGGGGTTTCACCCCTCTTCAGCCAGGATAGCCTGATTTCAGTGGCATGGAGAGCACGGGACTCACGTCTGAGCATAGCCGTCCCACTCGTGGTGACAAATGCAAAAACAACAGTTGATGGACTGAATGCAGAAAAATGTCATACATTCACCCCAGTACAGAGATCTGGGCCTAAATCCATCGTTTTTTTGCTCACCATGCCATTCCAGTTTGAACCCAGCCATATGCAGATCAGTCTTAACCCTGTGCCTCATGGGAACAGTCTAGCCCGAACTGCCAAGCCAGGTCCTCCCTGGACTGGAACCAAGCATCCTAGGATCGGTTTCGGCGGTCCACCCCTCTTCAGCCAGGATAGCCTGATTCCAGTGGCATGGAGAGCACGGGACTCACGTCTGAGCATACCCGTCCCACTCGGGGTGACAAAATGGAAAAACAACAGTTGATGGACAGAATGCAGAACAATGTCATACATTCACCCCAGTACAGAGATCTGGGCCTAAATCCATTGTTTTTTTGCTAACCATGCCATTCCAGTTTGAACCCAGCCATATGCAAATCAGTCTTGACCCTGTGCCTCATGGGTACAGTCCAGCCCGACCTGCCAAGCCAAGTCCTCCCTGGACTGGAACCAAGCATCCTAGGACCGTTTTGGGGTTTCACCCCTCTTCAGCCAGGATAGCCTGATTCCAGTGGCATAGAGAGCACGGGACTCACGTCTGAGCATACCCGTCCCACTCGTGGTGACAAATGCAAAAACAACAGTTGATGGACAGAATGCAGAACAATGTCATACATTCACCCCAGTACAGAGATCTGGGCCTAAATCCATCGTTTTTTTGCTCACCATGCCATTCCAGTTTGAACCCAGCCATATGCAGATCAGTCTTGACCCTGTGCCTCATGGGAACAGCCCAGCCCGAACTGCCAACCCAGGTCCTCCCTAGACTGGAACCAAGCATCCTAGGACCGGTTTCGGGGTTTTACCCCTCTTCAGCAATGATAGCCTGATTCCAGCGGCATGGAGAGCACGGGACTCACGTCTGAGCATACCCGTCTCACTCGGGGTGACAAATGCAAAAACAACAGTTGATGGACAGAATGCCGAACAATGTCATACATTCTCCCCAGTACAGAGATCTGGGCCTAAATCCATTGTTTTTTTGCTAACCATGCCATTCCAGTTTGAACCCAGCCATATGCAAATCAGTCTTGACCCTGTGCCTCATGGGTACAGTCCAGCCCGACCCGCCAAGTCCTCCCTGGACTGGAACCAAGCATCCTAGACCCGTTTCGGGGTTTCACCCCTCTTCAGCCAGGATAGCCTGATTCCAGAGGCATGGAGAGCACGGGACTCACGTCTGAGTATACCCGTCCCACTCGGGGTGACAAATGCAAAAACAACAGTTGATGGACAGAATGCAGAACAATGTCATACATTCTCCCCAGTACAGAGATCTGGGCCTAAATCCATCGTTTTTTTGCTCACTATGCCATTCCAGTTTGAACCCAGCCATATGCAAATCAGTCTTGACCCTGTGCCTCATGGGAAAAGTCCAGCCTGAACTGCCAAGCCAGGTCCTCCCTGGACTGGAACCAAGCATCCTAGGACCGGTTTCGGGGTTTTACACCTCTTCAGCCAGGATAGCCTGATTCCAGCGGCATGGAGATTACGGGACTCACGTCTGAGCATAGCCGTCCCACTCGGGGTGACAAATGCAAAAACAACAGTTGATGGACAGAATGCAGAACAATGTCATACATTCACCCCATTAAAGAGATCTGGGCCTAAATCCATCGTTTTTTTGCTCACCATGCCATTCGAGTTTGAACGCAGCCATATGCAAATCAGTCTTGACCCTGTGCCTCATGGGAACAGTCCAGCCCGAACTGCCAAGCCAGGTTCTCCCTGGACTTGAACCAAGCATCCTAGGACCGGTTTCGGGGTTTCACCCCTCTTGAGCCAGGATAGCCTGATTCCAGTGGCATGGAGAGCACGGGACTCACGTCTGAGCATACCCGTCCCACTCGGGGTGACAAATGCAAAAACAACAGTTGATGGACAGAATGCAGAACAATGTCATACATTCACTCCAGTACAGAGATCTGGGCCTAAAGCCATCGTTATTTTGCTCACCATGCCATTCCAGTTTGAACCCAGCCATATGCAAATCAGTCTTGACCCTGTGCCTCATGGGAACAGTCCAGCCTGAACTGCCAAGCCAGGTCCTTCCTGGACTGGAACCAAGCATCCTAGGACCGGTTTCGGGTTTCACCCCTCTTCAGCCAGGATAGCCTGATTCCAGTGGCATGGAGAGCACGGGACTCACGTCTGAGCATACCCGTCCCACCCGTGGTGACAAATGCAAAAACAACAGTTGATGGGCAGAATGCAGAACAATGTCAAACAATCACCCCAGTACAGAGATCTGGGCCTAAATCCATTGTTTTTTTGCTCACCATGCCATTCCAGTTTGAACCCAGCAATATGCAAATCAGTCTTGACCCTGTGCCTCATGGGAACAGTCCAGCCTGAACTGCCAAGCCAGGTCCTTCCTGGACTGGAACCAAGCATCCTAGGACCGGTTTCGGGTTTCACCCCTCTTCAGCCAGGATAGCCTGATTCCAGTGGCATGGAGAGCACGGGACTCACGTCTGAGCATACCCGTCCCACTCGGGGTGACAAATGCAAAAACAACAGTTGATGGACTGAATGCAAAACAATGTCATACATTCACCCCAGCACAGAGATCTGGGCCTAAATCCATCATTTTTTTGATCACCATGCCATTCCAGTTTGAACCCAGCCATATGCAAATCAGTCTTGACCCTGTGACTCATGGGAACAGTCCAGCCCGAACTGCCAAGCCAGGTCCTCCCTGGACTGGAACCAAGCATCCTAGGACCGGTTTCGGTTTTCACCCCTCTTCAGCCAGGATAGCCTGATTCCAGTGGCATGGAGAGCACGGGACTCACGTCTGAGCATACCCGTCCCACTCGGGCTGACAAATGCAAAAACAACAGTTGATGGACTGAATGCAAAACAATGTCATACATTCACCCCAGCACAGAGATCTGGGCCTATATCCATCGTTTTTTTGCTCACCATGCCATTCCAGTTTGAACCCAGCCATATGCAAATCAGTCTTGACCCTGTGCCTCATTGAACAGTCCAGCCCGAACTGCCAAGCCAGGTCCTCCTTGGACTGGAACCAAGCATCCTAGGATCGGTTTCGGGGTTTCACCCCTCTTCAGCCAGGATAGCCTGATTCCAGTGGCATGGAGAGCACGGGACTCACGTCTGAGCATACCCGTCCCACTCGGGGTGACAAAATGGAAAAACAACAGTTGATGAACAGAATGCAGAACAATGTCATACATTCACCCCAGTACAGAAATCTGGGCCTAAATCCATCGTTTTTTTTGCTCACCATGCCATTCCAGTTTGAACCCAGCCATATGCAAATCAGTCTTGACCCTGTGCCTCATGGGACCACTCCAGCCCGACCTGCCAAGCCAGGTCCTCCCAAGACTGGAACCAAGCATCCTAGGACCGTTTCGGGGTTTCACCCCTCTTCAGCCAGGATAGCCTGATTTCAGTGGCATGGAGAGCACGGGACTCACGTCTGAGCATAGCCGTCCCACTCGTGGTGACAAATGCAAAAACAACAGTTGATGGACAGAATGCAGAACAATGTCATACATTCGCCCCAGTACAGAGATCTGGGCCTAAATCCATCGTTTTTTTGCTCACCATGCCATTCCAGTTTGAACCCAGCCATATGCAAATCAGTCTTGACCCTGTGCCTCATGGGAACAGTCCAGCCCAAACTGCCAAGCCAGGTCCTCCCTGGACTGGAACCAAGCATCCTAGGACCGGTTTCGGGGTTTTACACCTCTTCAGCCAGGATAGCCTGATTCCAGCGGCATGGAGATCACGGGACTCACGTCTGAGCATACCCGTCTCACTCGGGGTGACAAATGCAAAAACTACAGTTGATGGACAGAATGCAGAATAATGTCATACATTCACCCCATTAAAGAGATCTGGGCCTAAATGCATCGTTTTTTAGCTCACCATGCCATTACAGTTTGAACGCAGCCATATGCAAATCAGTCTTGACCCAGTGCCTCATGGGAACAGTCCAGCCCGAACTGCCAAGCCAGGTCCTCCCTGGACTTGAACCAAGCATCCTAAGACCGGTTTCGGGGTTTCACCCCTCTTGAGCCAGGATAGCCTGATTCCAGTGGCATGTTGAGCACGGGACTCACGTCTGAGCATACCCGTCCCACTCGGGGTGACAAATGCAAAAACAACAGTTGATGACCAGAATGCAGAACAATGTCATACATTCACCCCAGTACAGAGATCTGGGCCTAAATCCATTGTTATTTTGCTCACCATGCCATTCCAGTTTGAACCCAGCCATATGCAAATCAGTCTTGACCCTGTGCCTCATGGGAAAAGTCCAGCCCGAACTGCCAAGTCAGGTCCTCCCTGGACTGGAACCAAGCATCCTAGGACCGGTTTCGGGGTTTCACCCCTCTTCAGCCAGGATAGCCTGATTCCAGTGGCATGGAAAGCACGGGACTCAGGTCTGAGCATACCCGTCTCACTCGGGGTGACAAATGCAAAAACAACAGTTGATGGACGGAATGCAGAACAATGTCATACATTCACACCAGTACAGAGATCTGGGCCTAAATCCATCGTTTTTTTGCTCACCATGCCATTCCAGTTTGAACCCAGCCATATGCAGATCAGTCTTAACCCTGTGCCTCATGGGAACAGTCCAGCCTGAACTGCCAAGCCAGGTCCTTCCTGGACTGGAACCAAGCATCCTAGGACCGGTTTCGGGTTTCACCCCTCTTCAGCCAGGATAGCCTGATTCCAGTGGCATGGAGAGCACGGGACTCACGTCTGAGCATACCCGTCCCACTCGGGCTGACAATTGCAAAAACAACAGTTGATGGACTGAATGCAAAACAATGTCATACATTCACCCCAGCACAGAGATCTGGGCCTAAATCCATCGTTTTTTTGCTCACCATGCCATTCCAGTTTGAACCCAGCCATATGCAAATCAGTCTTGACCCTGTGCCTCATTGAACAGTCCAGCCCGAACTGCCAAGCCAGGTCCTCCTTGGACTGGAACCAAGCATCCTAGGATCGGTTTCAGGGTTTCACCCCTCTTCAGCCAGGATAGCCTGATTCCAGTGGCATGGAGAGCACGGGACTCACGTCTGAGCATTTCCGTCCCACTCGGGGTGACAATTGCAAAAACAACAGTTGATTAACAGAATGCAGAACAATGTCATACATTCACCCCAGTACAGAAATCTGGGCCTAAATCCATCGTTTTTTTGCTCACCATGCCATTCCAGTTTGAACCCAGCCATATGCAAATCAGTCTTGACCCTGTGCCTCATGGGACCACTCCAGCCCGACCTTCCAAGCCAGGTCCTCCCAAGACTGGAACCAAGCATCCTAGGACCGTTTCGGGGTTTCACCCCTCTTCAGCCAGGATAGCCTGATTTCAGTGGCATGGAGAGCACGGGACTCACGTCTGAGCATAGCCGTCCCACTCGTGGTGACAAATGCAAAAACAACAGTTGATGGACAGAATGCAGAACAATGTCATACATTCGCCCCAGTACAGAGATCTGGGCCTAAATCCATCGTTTTTTTGCTCACCATGCCATTCCAGTTTGAACCCAGCCATATGCAAATCAGTCTTGACCCTGTGCCTCATGGGAACAGTCCAGCCCAAACTGCCAAGCCAGGTCCTCCCT
This sequence comes from Triturus cristatus, assembly GCF_964204655.1. Classification (NCBI taxonomy): domain Eukaryota; kingdom Metazoa; phylum Chordata; class Amphibia; order Caudata; family Salamandridae; genus Triturus; species Triturus cristatus. The sequence continues at coordinate 117,732 of NW_028187356.1, forward strand.
GGACTGGAACCAAGCATCCTAGGACCGGTTTCGGGGTTTTACACCTCTTCAGCCAGGATAGGCTGATTCCAGCGGCATGGAGATCACGGGACTCACGTCTGAGCATACCCGTCTCACTCGGGGTGACAAATGCAAAAACTACAGTTGATGGACAGAATGCAGAATAATGTCATACATTCACCCCATTAAAGAGATCTGGGCCTAAATGCATCGTTTTTTAGCTCACCATGCCATTACAGTTTGAACGCAGCCATATGCAAATCAGTCTTGACCCAGTGCCTCATGGGAACAGTCCAGCCCGAACTGCCAAGCCAGGTCCTCCCTGGACTTGAACCAAGCATCCTAAGACCGGTTTCGGGGTTTTACCCCTCTTGAGCCAGGATAGCCTGATTCCAGTGGCATGGAGAGCACGGGACTCACGTCTGAGCATAGCCGTCCCACTCGTGGTGACAAATGCAAAAACAACAGTTGATGGACAGAATGCAGAACAATGTCATACATTCGCCGCAGTACAGAGATCTGGGCCTAAATCCATCGTTTTTTTGCTCACCATGCCATTCCAGTTTGAACCCAGCCATATGCAAATCAGTCTTGACCCTGTGCCTCATGGGAACAGTCCAGCTCGAACTGCCAAGCCAGGTCCTCCCTGGACTGGAACCAAGCATCCTAGGACTGGTTTCGGGAATTTACACCTCTTCAGCCAGGATAGCCTGATTCCAGCGGCATGGAGATCACGGGACTCACGTCTGAGCATACCCGTCTCACTCGGGGTGACAAATGCAAAAACTACAGTTGATGGACAGAATGCAGAACAATGTCATACATTCACCCCATTAAAGAGATCTGGGCCTAAATCCATCGTTTTTTTGCTCACCATGCCATTACAGTTTGAACGCAGCCATATGCAAATCAGTCTTGACCCTGTGCCTCATGGGAACAGTCCAGCCCGAACTGCCAAGCCAGGTCCTCCCTGGACTTGAACCAAGCATCCTAAGACCGGTTTCGGGGTTTCACCCCTCTTGAGCCAGGATAGCCTGATTCCAGTGGCATGGAGAGCACGGGACTCACGTCTGAGCATACCCGTCCCACTCGGGGTGACAAATGCAAAAACAACAGTTGATGGACTGAATGCAGAACAATGTCATACATTCACACCAGTACAGAGATCTGGGCCTAAATCCATCGATTTTTTGCTCACCATGCCATTCCAGTTTGAACCCAGCCATATGCAGATCAGTCTTAACCCTGTGCCTCATGGGAACAGTCTAACCCGAACTGCCAAGCCAGGTCCTCCCTGGACTGGAACCAAGCATCCTAGGATCGGTTTCGGCGTTTCACCCCTCTTTAGCCAGGATAGCCTGATTCCAGTGGCATGGATTGCACGGGTCTCACGTCTGAGCATACCCGTCCCACTCGGGGTGACAAATGCAAAAACAACAGTTGATAGACTGAATGCAGAACAATGTCATACATTCACACCAGTACAGAGATCTGGGCCTAAATCCATCGTTTTTTTGCTCACCATGCCATTCCAGTTTGAACCCAGCCATATGCAGATCAGTCTTAACCCTGTGCCTCATGGGAACAGTCTAACCCGAACTGCCAAGCCAGGTCCTCCCTGGACTGGAACCAAGCATCCTAGGATCGGTTTCGGCGTTTCACCCCTCTTCAGCCAGGATAGCCTGATTCCAGTGGCATGGAGAGCACGGGACTCACGTCTGAGCATACCCGTCCCACTCGGGGTGACAAAATGGAAAAACAACAGTTGATGGACAGAATGCAGAACAATGTCATACATTCTCCCCAGTACAGAGATCTGGGCCTAAATCCACTGTTTTTTTGCTAACCATGCCATTCCAGTTTGAACCCAGCCATATGCAAATCAGTCTTGATCCTGTGCCTCATGGGTACAGTCCAGCCCGACCCGCCAAGTCCTCCCTGGACTGGAACCAAACATCCTAGCACCGTTTCGGGGTTTCACCCCTCTTCAGCCAGGATAGCCTGATTCCAGTGGCATGGAGAGCACGGGACTCACGTCTGAGTATACCTGTCCCACTCGGGGTGACAAATGCAAAAACAACAGTTGATGGACAGAATGCAGAACAATGTCATACATTCGCCCCAGTACAGAGATCTGGGCCTAAATCCATCGTTTTTTTGCTCACCATGCCATTCCAGTTTGAACCCAGCCATATGCAAATCAGTCTTGACCCTGTGCCTCATGGGAACAGTCCAGCCTGAACTGCCAAGCCAGGTCCTTCCTGGACTGGAACCAAGCATCCTAGGACCGGTTTCGGGTTTCACCCCTCTTCAGCCAGGATAGCCTTATTCCAGTGGCATGGAGAGCACGGGACTCACGTCTGAGCATACCCGTCCCACTCGGGCTGACAAATGCAAAAACAACAGTTGATGGACTGAATGCAAAACAATGTCATACATTCACCCCAGCACAGAGATCTGGGCCTAAATCCACTGTTTTTTTGCTAACCATGCCATTCCAGTTTGAACCCAGCCATATGCAAATCAGTCTTGATCCTGTGCCTCATGGGTACAGTGCAGCCCGACCCGCCAAGTCCTCCCTGGACTGGAACAAAGCATCCTAGCACCGTTTCGGGGTTTCACCCCTCTTCAGCCAGGATAGCCTGATTCCAGTGGCATGGAGAGCACGGGACTCACGTCTGAGTATACCTGTCCCACTCGGGGTGACAAATGCAAAAACAACAGTTGATGGACAGAATGCAGAACAATGTCATACATTCGCCCCAGTACAGAGATCTGGGCCTAAATCCATCGTTTTTTTGCTCACCATGCCATTCCAGTTTGAACCCAGCCATATGCAAATCAGTCTTGACCCTGTGCCTCATGGGAACAGTCCAGCCTGAACTGCCAAGCCAGGTCCTTCCTGGACTGGAACCAAGCATCCTAGGACCGGTTTCGGGTTTCACCCCTCTTCAGCCAGGATAGCCTTATTCCAGTGGCATGGAGAGCACGGGACTCACGTCTGAGCATACCCGTCCCACTCGGGCTGACAAATGCAAAAACAACAGTTGATGGACTGAATGCAAAACAATGTCATACATTCACCCCAGCACAGAGATCTGGGCCTAAATCCATCCTTTTTTTGCTCACCATGCCATTCCAGTTTGAACCCAGCCATATGCAAATCAGTCTTGACCCTGTGCCTCATTGAACAGTCCAGCCCGAACTGCCAAGCCAGGTCCTCCTTGGACTGGAACCAAGCATCCTAGGATCGGTTTCGGGGTTTCACCCCTCTTCAGCCGGGATAGCCTGATTCCAGTGGCATGGAGAGCACGGGACTCACGTCTGAGCATACCCGTCCCACTCAGGGTGACAAAATGGAAAAACAACAGTTGATGAACAGAATGCAGAACAATGTCATACATTCACCCCAGTACAGAAATCTGGGCCTAAATCCATCGTTTTTTTGCTCACCATGCCATTCCAGTTTGAACCCAGCCATATGCAAATCAGTCTTGACCCTGTGCCTCATGGGACCACTCCAGCCCGACCTGTCAAGCCAGGTCCTCCCAAGACTGGAACCAAGCATCCTAGGACCGTTTCGGGGTTTCACCCCTCTTCAGCCAGGTAGCCTGATTTCAGTGGCATGGAGAGCACGGGACTCACGTCTGAGCATAGCCGTCCCACTCGTGGTGACAAATGCAAAAACAATAGTTGATGGACAGAATGCAGAACAATGTCATACATTCGCCCCAGTACAGAGATCTGGGCCTAAATCCATCGTTTTTTTGCTCACCATGCCATTCCAGTTTGAACCCAGCCATATGCAAATCAGTCTTGACCCTGTGCCTCATGGGAACAGTCCAGACCGAACTGCCAAGCCAGGTCCTCCCTGGACTGGAACCAAGCATCCTAGGACCGGTTTCGGGGTTTTACACCTCTTCAGCCAGGATAGCCTGATTCCAGCGGCATGGAGATCACGGGACTCACGTCTGAGCATACCAGTCTCACTCGGGGTGACAAATTCAAAAACTACAGTTGATGGACAGAATGCAGAACAATGTCATACATTCACCCCATTAAAGAGATCTGGGCCTAAATGCATCATTTTTTAGCTCACCATGCCATTACAGTTTGAACGCAGCCATATGCAAATCAGTCTTGACCCAGTGCCTCATGGGAACAGTCCAGCCCGAACTGCCAAGCCAGGTCCTCCCTGGACTTGAACCAAGCATCCTAAGACCGGTTTCGGGGTTTCACCCCTCTTGAGCCAGGATAGCCTGATTCCAG